>NC_142653.1:18848181-19151212 GCF_055504915.1 Nelumbo nucifera
TAAAACCTCTCCTAAAGGAAGGTGTCCATGAAATATTTTCCACCACAAAAGTCTGCCACTAAGGCTGACCTGTCCACAGCCACGAAAAAGAGAGCCAGGAAGGCATCTTTTAGAGCACTATCCCCACACCAAGGGTCCATCCAACAGCGCAACCTCCTCCCATCCCTCACTTTGAGCTTTAAGCCTTCAGTAAACTTATCAAAAGCTCTACAAATGCCTTTTTACACTGCACACCCATAAGAAAGATTGAAAACCTCCAGATTGTAGTTGATTGCTGATTGTGCAGCAGAGCTAACAAGCCAATCACTTGTTGCAATTTCCAGTCATAAAAACTCCTTCTAAAGGAATGATTCCAAGTATAGAATGTTCTTTCTACCTGATTAAGCATCAACTTAGTTAGCTAATTAACCACATAGTTGTCAAGCTATAATACCTGGATTCTTGAATATGCCTAGAGTAGAGTACCAATATCGGATACAATACCTGATACTGCATGGATACTTTAGATGTACTTCATAGCATTAACACTTTTAAAATATGTAGTGTGTTTTAACAAATTATACTATAAAAATATCTGTGCATGTTAGAAATTTGATTGAATTTGTCACAAGTCTTGAGAAATGGCACTAGGCTTCAAAAACTAGATATGAATACATGATATAAGCAATATTATATGGGATACCTCGGCCTGTATATATGTCCAGAACTTTAGAAAATGGAGAATCATATCCCTATTACCCATGTCCTTATCTGTATTTGGGTTTTGGCCTGTGAGAACATAAAACACCATTGTAACCATATTCATCCTGTTACTTCATTTCATGTTTCTTTATATCATTACCACTTTTTTGCACTATTCCATTTGATACTGGTGCATTGGAGGGTCTAGAGTTTTCTGCATTCCAATGTGTCATCATATTGTTGCACATAAACCTGTTGATATTTTTTCTATTTAATGAACTTTATTAATGGAATGCAATAAACTCTTACTCTTACTGATAGAGGGAAAAGAATTCTGACAGAATGATGTGTATCAGGTTGGATGTATCTATTCAAACTTCACTGATGTTGACATAGAGAATCTGAAGTCAGCTTTCCGGCTTGCATCTAGAAGGGGGGCTCAGGTTTTCACATTTACCATGGTTGCAATTAAAGTATTAATTTAGAAATTCTGTAGTGGATGTAATTGTTTGGCTTGTTCCTTTTACAGTTCATCTTTATGGGAACTAGTAAAGTAGAAAGTGTAAACACAGCATTGGAGTTATTTAAGAAAGAGATCAAGGTAAACACTTTGCTGTATTTTGGTTATAATTCATAGTTCTTATTCTCTTGTTCTCCATGCATTCATGGCAATTCTGTTAAAAATATCCCAACTATAATGGGTTTACACTTTCATCCTAATTATTATTATGCACATAGTAAGATCATCATCATCATCATCCATGCCTTATCCCAATTATAATGGGTCAGCTACATGAATCCTGTTTTGTGAATCCGTTCTATTTAAAGCCTGTGCACTTGGTAAGGTGAAATTAATAATTTACCTGTTTAATACTTTCAGTATGGTACATACAACAGTAGAACACTTAACTAAGTTAAGAAGAGCATTATCTTGTCACAGAGAAAAAGAAGAAGAATTAGTAAAGTCAACTAAGCTTTATCATAACTGTTTTAGGTCGGCCCTTCTCAATCAGATCCTTTTAAGAAACTAAACAGACAACCTAGCAACAACTTCCCAAGTTCCAAGATATTGTGACTAGCTGTTCCTTCATGTGTGACCTTTATGGTATGGACAGCAGTGCTGGAGAAATGCCTAACAGTTGACAAACTCAAAAGAAGGGTATGAGGTTGGATGGAAATGTTGTCTTACGGTTTGTAGAGCCTGAAATAGCAAATCACCTATTCCTGCATTGATGAGGCAAAAAAACAAAAAGAAAAAAATGTGTGAATGTATTCTGTTTTGCATTTTTTTGTTGTGGGATCTCAAATAGTTGCCTTTGGGTAGCTTTGTTGACAGTTTGGGACCAGGGGTATTTTCGTCATTTTATAAGTCAGATTTTTTGTCAGGGGCAGTTGGGTGCATTTCTGTTGAGTTTTGGTCTCTTGGGTCTTTTGTAACAAAAGTTATCTTTTAGGTGTTCATTTGAAGTTAGTTTTGTTCCTAAGGAGTTGTTGGTGAGAGGGAAACATTCTAGGAGTTATGTGTAAATATTTTAACTAGCTTGTCCAGCAAGCCAGTGAGTCTTATAAAAGAGAAGGGAGCTGTTTCTGTAGGGGTCTTTTTGGTTCTTTCTCTCTTGTTTGAGCTGTAGCTCAGCCCCAGCTAGGGTTTTCAAGTATTGGGAGCTTTGGTTTTGAGGAGTTGACCCATTTTGGCACTTTCCAATCCCTCCATCACTGCGTGTCCATGTGGGAGGCCAGCTTGCTGCCATTGTTACTGTAGCGGAACTGTTCCAGGAGGAGTTTTACTTCAGGTTCAGGTCTGAAATCCCTAAAAATCCAACTTATTTTGCTGTTTTCAGCTTGGTATTTCTTGTGCTTATTGCTGTATACTTGAGGTACTGCATGTAATTTGTCTTTCTGTCCACATCATGCATTGTTTCTCTAAAAGGTTCATATGGGAAATGATTTTAAGCAAGGTTCAAAATATTGATATGCCCGATATGCCTCTACCGGCGTATTGATAGTTTTAGTTTGTATTTTCAAATCCAGTTCAGAGGGGCCGGTTTAAGGTCCGTCCATCCCCTGAACCGGCCAAAACCCTGATACACCCTCTGTAGGGGCGTATCGGGAAGCTCCTGATACGATACTTATCAGCCGATACGTATCGATATTTTGAACCTTGATTTTAAGCACTTCTGGTTGGAGTGGATGCTTTCTAGTCACAATTGAAAATTCTCTTAAAGGCTGGCATCTGCATGGATCAAATAAGAAAGGAAGAGTATTATGGGAGATAATGCGTTCTGCAGATTTATAGTGTATCTGGGCTGAAACAAATGCCTGTATTTTTTACAACAAATCAAGTGCAAAGGAGACTCTGAAATATAGTCAAAGGACCATTGCGCTCATGGCTGTTTCTGCACAAACTCATTAGGAAATTCCTGATAGTTTGTATTTTGAACAGAAAAGTAGAAAACATTGTTTATGACACATATGCATACTGAATTACACTTTTTTATATTTCCATTGGACAGTTACTTGGTTTATGTGGGTGCTGATGTAATATAATCACTTTTTTATCTAATACATACCTTTTTCAAAAAATAATTTATAGAAGTGCAAAAGAGCTAAAACGTAAAATGGACAGAAGGATGTAAATTTGATTCAAATTTTGGAAGCAAATATGTAATTGATGCTGTTGCAGACAGAGAAGGTGAGCTTGAAGGACTGGAAGAAAGAGCTAGGGTTTTCTATAAGGGGCATATTATGGATCTTGGAGAGAGAAAGGGAGTTTAAATGTCTAACTTCTTCGCAATTTTGATTGAGCTAGGAAATTAAACAATGAGATTATTGTACCTCCTAACAATGTAGGACTTTTTCCATGAGGACAATCTCTCAGTCGATCTCTCAACAACAGAATCCTATAACTGTAATTTTGAACTTTCAAACTCGTTATTTATTTATATTATAAAAAAAAAAAACAGAGTCCTTAAACTTAGAAAAGCTAGAACTACCACCAAGCTCCAACTCATTCAGTTACTCTTCCTCAAATAAGACCACATCCCTACCTTTTTTTGTTAAGTTTTACCTTAAGCATGGAGACACAGTAAAAGCATTTGACAATATCCCTGATATTAACAGACAAGACTTGGTTCATAAAAGGGGTATACGGAGTTCCTCATTCTCCTCCCTACCTGCCTACCTTGGACCTTCTAATCAGATTGGCCTTTTGGCTTCAGGCATCGACCTACTAAAAAATGTTTCCAGAATGATGAAAAGAAAAGGGGAAACCAGATCTCCCTGTCTTAGTTAAAAAAAAAATAACCCAATGCTGGTCCCACCTATATGGGGTCTTGGGAGGGTGGACTAGATAGAGACCTAACCTTTTGCATTTTGGCACAAAGTGGCCCTTTTTCATTCTCACACTTGTCAGCCTGAGATTTGACTGTAACACCAATCTATGGCCCTTATCCCCTTCCCCTTATCTTAGTTCCCATTGATAATAATGGGAAAATGGCGGACTTGAGGCATCTGCAAATCAGTTTCTCTATGAAAGCCTGCATTCTTCCTATCCAAAACATGATCAATACCATAATTGCTTTATGTAGCTTCTTTAGAAAACAAATTTTAGATAGTCATCTTTTTTCCATATTTAATCCCATCAGCACATAGTTGAAAATTACACCTACAGTAATTCAGATCATGCAAGAAAAGAAGAAAAGAGAGAAAGAGAAAGAAGAAGAAATAAGTTTCAGCAATAGGTTGTGGAAGAAGAAAAGAAGAATTCAAACCTCTCTCTTTAGCCCCCTTTCACCACTTCTATTAATAATTCTAAGTCTGAGTACAATTACTTGGATGCCCTTAATGGGGTAGCTAGCACTAAAGAAATAATTAAAGAAAATAAAAGAAGGCCCATAACTAAGAAACATAACTTTTAAATACTAAAAAGAAATAAATAACACTAAGGCCCATTCTCACTACACACACTAATTTGCAATCAAGATCATCATCATCATTTAAGCCTTGTTCCAACCATGTGGGGTCAGATACATGAATCTTGTCTATCCATTCCATTCCATTCAATGCCATATCCATTGTTCTACCCTTTTTAGAGGCTCCTCAAAAAGAAGAAGTTTCTTAAGTCTGTCTGAAGGCATCATAGCAAGAATCATATGCACATATGGAACCAAGCTGATGGGATTGAAATCACTTGGAGACGACACCTTCATGTATTATCCATTTAGTCCTGGTGTTGTTAGACAGATAAGTAGTTTGGATGCTGTTTCAAATTCTATAGTGAATAGTCATATATTCTTGTTTTGTAAAGAAAGCTTTCTCAAAGAAAGTAAACCAATAATTTACTTGTTCAAGCTTCAGAAATATTATCTACAGCCAAAAGATAATTAATTTCTTGAAGTTTGCTTCAGCTGAAATCCAACTAATACACATTATTTTCTTTACTATCTGAAGCTTATAACATTATAGGGATATTCTCCAATGTGATTTCTTTTTCTGATCAGCAAAAATGAGAATTTTATTCAATTAAGAGTAATAAAACGGAATTACAGCAGATAAAACAAAGACATTTAAATAGAGAAATTTTACAACAAAGCCCAAAAAAGCTGTTGCCTTTGAACTCCCTGTTTAGCTAGAGAATCAGCCATTCCATTTGTGGTTCTCCTAACCCATGTAAATGAAGCATTAAGTTCCCTTGCTATGGTCACTATCTCCCTTAACTGATGTCTATAGTACAAGGAACATTACTGTTTGAATTGGTCCAAGATATCACTGTTTTTGAGTCCCCTTGGAGTGATTTTACCCAATGTGCAACTCTTATCTTTATGGGCTCCACAATGGCCTCTTTTGGCTTATGCTTTTCATTGAAAATTCATGCATTCCTTTCCTCCCATATTGTCCACACCACTGCTTCCCTTGCTGATTTCCGCATCACCCTCCCTCTTTTTGTTGGCTGCTTAGAAAGTTTGGATCAAAGAGGTTTATTACATTCTGGGGAGCACTCCACCTGCAACTAGAGAGAGAGCAAAGAGATTCACAAACAAACAAAACAAAGGAGCAATGAATTAGGGATTCACCATCTGCAAGGCAAGGAGAGCACATGTGAGGGGAAAGGCATTTATTTGGCCTCTTTTTTTGAAGCATGTCACAAGTATTTACCTTCCCTAAAAACACCTCCCAACACAGAACTTGAATTTTTGGTGGAATGGGCTTGCTCTAAATCTCTTTCACTGGGAAATTATCACCCCCAACAGTAGTTTGAACAAGGGTATTAAAGAAAGAAGCACAGGTAAAGGTGCCATTGGAAGAAGCAGACCAAACTCTAGTCTCCTCCAAGGATTGAACAAAGAAAGCTGACTTGAGAGCATCAAGCAAGCGTATAAGAGATCCTGGGTTTTAGAAGGGCACTTAGAGATCCTGAATTGGAACCCATTTCGAATTTGCTTAAGATCCTGGATGAGGTAGTCCTTGAGCCTTCAATTGGGGACTCTAGGGTATGGTCTCTTGTCCCTTCGGGTATCTTTTCGTGCTCCTCCTTTTTCAAAGCACTAACACAGCCTAGTCCGGTTCTGGGGTTTTCTTTTCCAGTCCGAGAAATCTGGGGTAATCCAATCCCTCCTAGGGTAGGCGCTTTTTGCTGGGAAGCATGCCTAGAAAAGTGTAACACTTGTGACCTACTTCAAAAGAAAAGGCCTAATTGGTGTTTATCCCCGCACTGGTGCATCTTATGTAAGAAAAATGGTGAAAGCTGTTATCACTTGTTTGTTTCTTGCCCTTTTGTTTCAGATATCTGGTGTTGGTTTTTTTCTCTATTTGGTTGCAGGTGGACCTCTCCTTCTAATGTGCAAAGCTTGTTTAGCTCAACAATAGTGAGGGGATTAAAAAAGAGAGGGAAAATAGTGGAGTTGTGCTAGAGCTGTTGTTTTTTGGACGGTTTGGGAAGAAAGAAATCAAAGAGTTTTTCATGATAAAAAAAAAAGTAAGGAAGCCATCATAGAACTTATTTATGTTAGGGTGGCTCTTTGGGTGAAGCCTTTGAAGCTCTTTGAAGATTATTCTGTAGGAGACATCATTAGGAAGTGGGATGAAGTGGCTCGGTCAGCTCCCATGTCCACAGCTCTTAGATCTGTTTGGACTCCACCAGATCCGGGTTTCATCAAATTGAACTTCGACGGTAGCAGCGAAGGAAATCCAGGCCATTCTGGTATAGGTGGTTTCTTCAGGGATGAAGAAGGTAGAATCATTGCTATGTTCTCAGGACCTATAGGCTGGGGGGACTCATTGAGAGCTGAAATCTTGGCAGCTCTAGAAGGATTTGAAAGAGCTAAACAACTGAATATTAGTAAGTTGTTGGTGGAAGGAGATTCTCAGTTGACTATTAAATGGTTGCAGAAGGAAGTGTCCAGCTTGTGGAAGTTCTCTAATGAAAGAAAGAAAATTACTCAGTTAACTCAGAATATGTCTGTAAGGGTTCAATGGGCCAAGAGGTGCACTAACTCCATGGCCGATACCTTGGCCAAACAGGGGGTGGGAAGAACAAATCTTTTTTAGGCTATATTGTAATATGTTTTTTCAGTTTGTTAGGGAGGGTTAAGTCTTTTTACCCCTCCCTCCTGGTTGTAATTTCTATCTCTCTTTTTATAAAATTTCTGTTATTGATAAAAAAAAGCAAGCGTATAAGAGACTCACACTCATTATCCCTCAAACCTCTTCTGAAACCAAAATCCCAATTCAATCTAGATTGAGAAAAAGTGACAAAATTTTGAGATGTGTTTTAACTTGTAGTTAGAGACTGAATATAGATCAGTGAAAATGAAGCAGAGTGGGGTTTCGCCCAGCCAAAGATCTTCCTAAAAGAGCACTCTAAAGCCACAACCCACATCAAATCTGATGAGATTAAGAAAGATAAGATATGCCTCTTGTATTGCTTTCCACAGAGAGTTCGAGGAAGATGTGGGGTTTAACTTTGCATCCCAGCCATTGTTCATCAGCCATTCTCCAATGTGAATTGTTGCGAGTTCCAAAAACATATCAAAACCATCTGGTTTGAAAACCAAACTGAGACAAAAGGCACGATCTTGAATTTCTGGTTTGAAGAACATGTTTTCATTTGGTGATTTATTATCATGTTTCATAAGTCATATGATATCTGTACTCCAAATTTAGTTTTTGTTTTAAAAACCATTATTTTGATGGTTTCAGAGACATGAGTTGTTTTTTTAAATAAAACTTTTTTTTTTTTTGCATTTCAAAACAGAACTGATAAAAGAACATATGCAATTTTTTTTTGCTGATGTGGCAATTCTGAGAATAAGGACATTCATGTTTTAGAACATACCCTAATTCGAGATTAAAAAAAAAACATTGTCTTCTACATAAATTGTTTTGCAGGTATCCCCTATTATGCATGTCATTTGTGTCCTAAAAGAATGACTTTTTGTCTGTTATATTTCCAGGATGAAAATGCAAGATTTATAAACAAGTACGACGAAGCATTATTACACTTAATGTTTGCAGGCTCTGATATCATGTTATGCTCATCTTTCCTTGATCCAGTACTTCAAGTGCCGGTATGTGAAGCACGAAGTGTTCTTATGAGTATTGATTACTAACAAATTTAAGATTTACTTGCAATACTTGTCTGGTTCAAGGATGGCTTACCAGGAATATCAGTTAATATATTATGACATTCATGCTCATCACATACTCATTAAGGCTCCTATGAGACAAATATAGTCTTGAAGTAACCAAATAGATGGTCAAAAAATCCAAGCTATCTTGTTTGTTGTTAGTGGGTCATTGGTTAAAAAGATCTAGGAAACTTCCATTTTGCAACTTAATTTAGGGTTCAATAGTAGTCCTTTTTTCCTTCTCCCCACCTTTTATTGATTTCAAACCCAAAAGATCTAGCTTTTTTCCAAAATAAGTCATTTTTAATTGCAAACTTTTTGCTTAAAAGATTAAAGTTTGAATGGCTATTATCAATTTGGCATGTTGGATATGGGAGTGACATGGACTAGGGGATTAAAACATGGCTAATCTTGAGGTTCTCTTATCTGATGGATGATCTTGATTAGCTGTAGGATTCCTCCATGTCACAGAATCATAGGGAAGCTCCCTACTTGACCAATCAAGGAACCTTTTTTCATATATACATGTCAGAACTTCATTCTGTAAATTTCTTTCGTTTTTTGTTGTGAAATTGAAATGCAGCTCAAAGCTATCAAATATGGAGCTGCTCCAGTTGATATAACCTTGAACAGTAACAGGATCAGGTAAGCCTCTCTCTCTTCCCCCCCCCCCCCAAAGATCAGGTAAGAATCATTCATTAGAGAATCAGCAGTAACTAAAAAGAGCAGTTACTTTATATTTTTCATCCAGAAAAATAAAAGAAGCTATTTCTTGTTGGCATTCTTGTACCAGGCATTCCATGGATCATGACCTTGAGAGTACAAGGTCCTCACAGTACATCATGACTACATTTGCAAATATGTCATTAAGCGAAGCCCTTGATCAGATTGTGCGTCTTCTTTTACATGTGCACATATTTTATTCATTTCTAGAGATACTTCATCTGGAGTCGAGAAATAATTATTTTGTTTTCTTCTGTTATGCAGCAAAGTGATCCATCTCGGTGGGATTGGAAGATAAAAGAAGGAATGTCTAAAGACTTCTCATGGGAAGCGGAATGCTATGATGTACATTTAGGTGCTTATACATCTATAATGAACGTGTGAAGTAGAGAATGTGCACATACAGATGTATTCATCATGTTTGTATGTGTGTAAACTATTTGTATTAATGTGCAGATGTACCCATATATATGTATTTGTTTATAGATCCGTATGTATATAAACGTGCAAGGAACAGAGGTTAGCTTTTGGGATCTGTTTAATAAATTGTGCCTTGGAAAGATTTTACGTCACTCTTCATTGTCATGGATTTGCAACATCAAGAGGAAACTGAAGTAGAGAAATAAAAAGAAATAGTTGTTCTGTTCTTTGTTCCATCAATTGAAAAGATTTTTAGGTGGTAACAGCGAATGTCAAATTGTCGCTTGCATAGTTGCACTACAGCCTTCGCATGCTGGAAAGGCCTCCACCAAGGTTCAAAGTATTGACACGTATCGGCTGTATCGTTCTGAGACCTCTTTGATATGCCCCTACAGTGAGTGTATCGGGGTTCTGACCGATTCAGGGGGTGGAGGAGCATTAAATCGGCTTCCTGAACCGGTTTTGAAAAAAAATAAAAAAATATATATAAAAAACAGTATCAATATTGCCCGATATGCCGCCCCTACAGTGGGTGTATTGGGGTTCTGACTGGTTCAGGGGGTGGAGCCTTAAACCGGCCTCTGAACCGGTTTCAAAAAAAATAATAAATAAAAAAAGTATAAAAAACAGTATCGATATTGCCCGATATGCCTGTAGGGGCGTATCGGACGTACCAATATTTTGAACCTTGGCCTCCACCTTTCTCACCTGTCCTTTCAGGTCACCTATCCTTTCAGGTCCACACGCCATGAGCCCATGACCCACTTTCTTTTGTTAAACCTTTAGTATATTACTTTAAATCATAAATCTCTCTAAATATCCCTTTCTTTCTATAGAGGTTTATGCTCTATATAACGTCCTTTTAGATGCCCCATATTGGAATTTCATCGTTCCCTTGTCAGTTCAAATTATGACTGCAATTTGATCTGTTAATAGTCTGATTCAAATTGAATCCTTATGTATTGGATTCAAAATAAATCTTAATTAAAGGGTATGTGCCATCAAAGAGAGTAGAGGTTAAGATACTTCCCAAGTAGGTGAAATTATTTCAATGCAGAAATCCAGCTTGTATTGTAGAAGCCAAAGGGAAAAAACTATTACTTTAGATGCTGCACATACCAAGTTGGTATATATTTTAAGTGTTTAGGAATTCCTCTATTTTTTTGGTCCAAGAACAAGGTATCATTTTATACTAGATTGAATGAACAGAAAGCATCATGCCTCTTTCAAGCTGGCTGACAGATTCTTATTAAGCTTTTTTTTTTTTTACTTGGTATGGTTATATATGTTTTGGGTACCTGAAATGCATTACTATGTTAGTCTCTTGTTGAAACTTTTTATGTTTTACTTACATATACGGGTAGAAATATGGATATTTTAGAAATATGAAAGAAGAAAAATTAAAATTACAGATTTTCTTTCCTATATAACCATACGGTGGATCCATGTATGATCCATTAAATCGGTGGGTCTATCCAAATTTATACAAAAAATTGGACTTTCTAAAATTGAGTTATTTGTAGAAATAAAAATAAATAAAAGACATAAAATAATTCAGTAATTAAAATCTGTTCATTGTACTTGTACACGATTTGTGTCTTGCAAATATTTTTAGTTTTAATTCTTAAATTTATCATTTATTGATTGACTATGCTCATGGATCCAATGTATTTTTTACATTAAGGCTCAGTTTGGAAAGAGTACTAATGCAAATATGTACAGTGCAAATACATACAAAATAATAGAAAATACAAGGTTTTGCACTCTCCATATTTGCATTTGTACTCCTTCCAAATTGAGCTCAAGCTACAAATGCATTTTTGTATCTATTTACCAATAAGCTAATTTAAAATAAAGTAATATATTAAAAATTAAATCTATGTAGTAACTTGTTAAGCTTACAGTCATTAGCCATAACAATTAAGTTGACTTTAATTTTTGGCTTCCAATAGCCTATGAATTAAGTTCTTATGTATATAAATAGAAAATAATGTATTAATTAAGCCTCGTGTATATATTAGGGCAAGTTACAAGCTGCCACCTTTTAATCACTACACACTAAATACAAGGTGGGTAGTGATTCTTAACCCCTCAAACTTTTATTTGTGACAAAACCCATCTTAATTTTTCAAATTCAACACTTTGCCCCTAGCCATCTTATACTTAGTAGGCCTGGAAACGGATCAAATTCAAATCGAGATTCGAAATTGAAACCGATTATGAAAAACAACATTGGAATTTGATTCGATATCTGATATTGATTGCTTAAATTTGGTTTCAAATTTGATTATTAAGTCGAATATTCGTTTCGATTCGAATTCAACTGGTATGAGGCCTAGAATCTTAAATTACCGAGTTTGCAAAGAAAACAAGCGGTTATCTTGAGAAAAACGATAGGAGATTGACGGTGGTAGTTGCGGGTTCCCGGCGGTGGGCCAAGTCTGTGACAGCGGTAGTCGTGGGTTCCTGGCGGTGCAAATGCAATGGTAGTGAGTGGTGTTGGCTAGTGATGATGGACTGTTGTAACACAATAGCTGGTGATATTAGACGGTTGAGGGTCTTGAGGCGTTGAGCTTGAGCTTGAACAGCGGCGAAGGAGATGGTAGTGGCCGGTGATCGATACTCGACTGCTACCACTGATGTTGTCGTAGGTGATCACAACTTCCAAAGATTGGGACTAAAAAAGATAGAGGGAGAGGAAGAGAAGAGGAGGAAGAAGAAATTAAAAACGAGAGAGGAAACTGGTTTGGATCTCTGGTTTATATCAAAAATAAAATAAAAGTGGAAGAGAAAAGGACGACTGGACGAGAGAGAGAAAGAGGAGGTAGGAGTTATCGAGAATGACAAATGACAATAGGTGGGTGATATAATTGCAGAAATAAAATAAAATGAAAGTGGGAGAGTAAAGGACGACCGAACAAGAGAGAGAGGAGGAGGAGAGGGGTTATCGAGAATGACAGCATGGTGATATTGTCAGCTTTTTTATGATGGACTCGACATGACCCCTCTTTAACATTAACCTTTATATTTTATTATATTACCCCTCTTTAACTTTAACCTTTATATTTTATTATATTTATTAATATATTAAATGTATATAATTAATCAATTCAAATTTTTATCGAATCGGATCAATATGAATTCGAATTTGAATTCGATATATTAATCCGTAAAATGTATAAATTCGAATTCAACCATTTAATTTATCGAACCATTCGAATTCGACCATTTAATTTATCGAACCATTCGAATTCAATTCAATTAGGTTGGATATCAAATTTGGAATCGAATAATCGAATACCGTTTACTCCCCTAATACTTGGGCCTTGTTCGTTTACTAGTATCTTCTAGGGTTGGTCAATAGGGTAATTGACCAAATTACCTACTATTTATGAGTCGCAAGGAAAATGATTTTTTTCATAGAGTATTGGTTACCCCCAGGGTGGATAAATTGTTTACCAGTTCGATGAAAAGTTACCTGGGCAACTTTTCCTCAAGGACCACTTGCTCAAGGAAGCATGTTACTTGGGCACCGAAAAACGAACAAGGCCTTAGTGGGTTGTCATTAGCATTTTCCTTAGTTAACTTCAAAAGATTCTCATGCGACTTTCATGTGCATGTTTAAATATTTCTAAAAGCCAGACTGACCTTACATAATTTTATAAGAACATTTTGTAAGAAATTGATAAAGTACAACAAAAAAATAAAAATATAGGAAAGTAAGTGTCAACAAACCCAAAGAAGAACACAAAATTCTGGGGTAAAGAAATGGATACATTGACCCTACCCCAAGGGTCCTTTATATTGAAAAAAATAAATAAATAATTTACAGAGAAGCCCTTGTAGGGCAACATATATTAGAGAATTTATGGAGAGGCCCTTGTAGAGTTGAAGAGAAAATAATAAAATAACCATAGTAATATGGCACATCAGATGGTTTCTTCACACTCCCCCTCAAATTGATATAGAGGCATGAGCATCAGTTTACTTACGATAAATAATTGTCTGAACCTTGACATGGCCTTTGTGAAGATGTCAGAAACTTGTATATCAAAGGCAACATGAGGGAGAGAAATAGAGTTTGCAAGAAATAGGTCGTGGATAAAGTGACAGTCCACCTCAATATGCTTTGTCCTTTCATGGAAGACAGGATTAGAGGCAATCTTAATAGCACTAGTGTTGTCCACATAGAGAGAAATGAGTGTAGGAGATGAATGACCCAACTCCTACAATAAAGATTGAAACCAAGCAACTTCACTATAAATAGATGGCATTGCCCTATACTCTGCTTCTTCCATAGAGGACTTGGAAATAGTCTATTGTTACTACATTTTCATGATATTAGAGAGTCACCCATGAAGACACACCAGTCGGTAGTGGAATGGCATGTGTCGGGGCATCCAGCCCAATTTGCATCAGCATAGGCCCTCAATTGGATAGAAGAGGATGAAGAGAAGAAAATACCCTATGATAAAGAGCGTCAAGCATAGTGAATGATTCAATGCACTGTAGTCAAATGAGGTTGACGAGGGGCAGAGGCAAATTGACTAACAACTTGAACTGCATGTGAGATGTCAGGACGAGTCATGGTGAGATAAATGAGAGACCCTACAAGTTGCCAATAGAGAAAAGCATCAAGAAGTAGGGGAGCCTTCTGATTTGGATAATTTGACATTCAACTCCAAGGGAGTATCAACTTGTTTATCATCAATAAGGTTGGCCAACTTAACAAGATCAGAGGCATACTTGTGTTGGCAAATAAAATAATCCTAGGAGCTTTGTTGAACTTCAAGCCACAAGAAATAGTTAGGAGGGTCGTGATCTTTTGTGTGAAAAGAACTGTGGAAAAGAGACTTGAGGTCCTGAGTTTTTTCTATATCATCTCCAATCAACAATATGTCATCCACATATAGTAAGAGAATGGTAAGGCCCTATGGTCTTTTCCGAACAAAAATACAGTAGTCCGACGCACTTTTGTTATACCTAACTTGCACGACAACATCTCTAAATTTTTCAAACCAAGCTCAAGGGGCTTGCTTTAACCCATAGAGGGATTTCTTTAGCCGACAGACGAGGGAGGGATCACTACAGTACCCGGGAGGAGGTTTCATATAATGTCTCCTTTAGATGCCCATGTAAAAAGGCATTTTTCATTACCAATTGAAAGATAGTCCAAGAGTGTGTAGCAGAGAGGGATAAAAGAACACAGACTGTAGTAATCTTGGTCACTGGAGCAAATGTCTCCTATTATTTAGTGCCATACTCCTGCGTGTATCCCTGTGCCACAAGCCTAGCTTTGTAATGGTCCATAGACCCATCAGATTTCAACTTGATGGAATAGACCCATTTGTTCCCAATAATAGAGCCATCTGAAGGTGTTGGGACAAGGTCCCAGGTGTCATTCTTGTGCAAAACTTGAATCTCTGCATCCATGGAATCTTGCTACCAAGGGCTGCTACTTGCTTGTTGGTAAGAACGAGGAATATATATAGAGGGAAAAACAATAGAGAATGAGCTATGGTTCGAAGGAAAACCATAGCGGTCAGGTGGTCTAGAGAAACGAGTAGAATGACACAAAGGTATAAGAGGAATAACTGAGAAATCTAAAACTGGAGCGTTACTTACAAGGTTGTTTGTGATGGGAAAAGGATTTGGACCAAGAGGAAGAAGGGGTCATAGGTGTAGGAGCTGGACCACAAACCCGTGGGAGTATCCTGTGATTCAAAATCATGCAAAATCAAAACAAATGGTACAGATAACTTGGAAATTCCTAAAAAATGGGATATACTCAAGAAAAATCACATTTCGAGAAATATGAATACGATGTGCCGAATGATCATAACAAAGGAATCCCTTGTGGTTAGGGCTATATTCCATAAAAGCGCACATGACATATTGAGCTGAAAGTTTTGAATGTTCACAAGGGGGAAGATGAGCAAAGCATAGACACCTAAATAATGAAGATGGGAAAGATCTAGGGGGGGGGGGGATCTAAACATCTTTTGATGAGGAAATATGTTAGCAAGAATAGAAGATGGGATGCAATTGATCAGATGCACTATCATGCTAGCGACCTCTACCCATAATGTGGGAGACGCATGTGATTCTTGTAGAAGAGTCCTTACAACACTAAGAATGTGGTCATTCTTTCTTTTTACCACACCATTTTGCTGAAGAGTGTCTAGACAACATCGTTGGACCTGTATACTATGATGTTTCAAATAAACCAAAAATTCTCCATCACTTTATTCTCCCCTTGAGGCTGAGCCTAAGGTCTGCACATTCGCTTGAAACCAAACTCGAACCATATTATGAAACAATCGAAAGGTTGAAAAAACTTCTAACTTGTGTTTGAGAAAGTATAACCAAGTGTACTTGGCATAGTCATAAATGAATAGCACAAAATACTTGTATCCCATTCAAGAAACAATAGATGAAGTCCAAACATTGCTATGAATAAAACTTTAAAAGATGAAATAGCATGTTCAACTCGGTAAGTGAATGGTAAAATACGACCCTTACTCAAACAACAAGAAACACGATATGTATAAAATGATTTCATAAATGGAATTTTAGTTTTAATAAAACCATGTTCAAATAAATATGTAAGTTTCTCAATATTTGAGTGACCCAAACGTTTGTGCCATAAGTCCTAGACATATATTCTCTAACTCAAAACAGGACTCAATGTAGAAGAGTTCAAGTAAATGATCATGCTGATTGTGATTTCTCAAACTCCAACGCAAACAAGCGGCCCATATTATGCCCCTTCCCTTTCACCCTTCGCAGTGCATTGGTCCTGAATCAAGCAACCATCAAAGGAAAAGGGTCAGAATGTGACCTTCATTAACTAGTTGGCCCACTGAAATAAAGTTAACAACAAGTTTAGGAACAAGGAAAGTTTTAGCAAGGGACAAGGAATTTGAGGGGGAAAGTTTGATACACAAATCATCACTCCCAATGATATCAAGTTTCTCACTATTAGCAATGACAATATGTCTATGGTTGGTCTCAGACAAATTGTTTGAGGGTTTTGGATAGGCACTGATTATATGATTTGTGGCACCATAATCAATTGTCCAAATGTGAGAAGGAATAGAGCAATAACTGGAGAACTCACCAAATAGGTCGATAGCAAAAAAGGCAGAAGAGGATACCATTTGTTGAATCTCTTCCTTTTTCAAGGAACCAGAGGATTCTCCCTTGGCAATAGAGGTATCGGACACTTGTCCCTCAAACGCTTGATAAGCTTGTGGCTTATTCTTTTTCATGGGATCATTGGGTGGACGAATTGGGCACTCTAGAATGATATGTCTGTATTGTTTGCAATAAATGTAGGTATTCTTCTTTTTTGTAGTAGGGGTGGATTTGAGTCGAGCCAAGCTGAATACTTGGCTATTCGAGCTTGGTTCGTTGAAATTGTGTTAAGCTCAGCTCAGTTCAAAGCTCGCAAATTCGAGCTCGACTGTGAGCCAAGTTTTGTTCTAAAAAATAAAAAATATACATATAAAAATATTTTTATTTTACATACAAAAAATTAAGAATTATAAAAATTATTTACTATTATACATAAAATATAAAAATATCATTATATCAAATAAAAATTATTTATATATACATGTATATGTAGGTATGTATGTATGTATATAATAAAAAAATATTTATTTATTATACTAGGCTTGCGAGCCTCACAAGCTGAGCTTCACTAGGCTCAAGCTCGGCTCGATTAGCAAACGAGCCTATATATCAAACTCGAGCTCAGCTCAAAGCTTGGTTTAAATCGAGCCGAGCCGACCTGTGGCCACCCCTAATGAAAAGCTATATGTCCATATCCTTTACATTCATAGCATTGAGTTTTAGAAGGGTCTTTTCCACCAAATTTCTTATTCCCTCGTGCAAGAAAAACAATATCAATCCCTGAATCAAGATGTTTCCCTTATATGTTTGTAGTAATAGTTAGGAGTCTAGTTTCTTCCCTCAATAACTTTTCCATCATAGAGTTTAAGTTTGGAAGAGTTCATCTACTCAAAATATTTGACTTGATTATTTCATACTCAGGTCTTAGCCCCATAAGAAACAGGTTCACTTTTCTATTTTCAAAATGCTTCTACAAATACTTGACACACTCAACGGAATTTGACGGTTCAACATGAACTAGTTCATGTTTAGCCGAGAGATCAATAAAGCCTACATATTACTCTTGTATCTTTTTGTATCCTAGTAATAGACAAAGATTTCAGATTTAATCTAGTACTGTCGTGACATATTGGGCTAATGATAAACCTTTTTCAAATAGGAGTGCATTTCATAGGCAGTCCTTAGTTTTCTCATGGGAGCACTAATATGAGGCACAATGGAGCTCAAAATCTAGGAGACTAACTTTCCGTTGCCTAGCTTCCATTGTGTATAGAATTTACTACCAGCCTCATCAGGTTTACATACAGTCCCATTCAAGTAACCTTCAAGTCCCTTTCCCTCAACATAGAAATCAAAATGGAACTTCCACATATTTCATTTATTTCCATCAAATTTTACAAGAAAAAAGTCAATCTTTTCAGCCATCATAAATAAGCAAAATCAACCTAAGGAAAAGGATAGCAACACTAATGTTTGCAATGTTAATTAGGGCGCTTAAATTAGTAATGAACTAGGTAGTGAATTGCTTCATCCGAACACATTATTACTTAAAAGAAAATAATTAATATCAGGTTTGGAGCATGAAATGTAGACAACACCATTCCAGAGCAACTTCATTAAGAAAACTTTATAGATGAATCAAAATCCTCCAATAAATAACCCATAACAACACAGAGCTAGGACAATGCAAATTAGGGTTCCAAGGACTGATAATAGTTGATTAAGACAATAGCGAGATACACCAACCCAAAATGAAAAGTTTTCCAAAGTATTTGAAGAGAAGACCTTATGTCTATTGAAGTTCCTCAGTCTAAAGCATAAGACCCCCCCCCCCCAAAAAAAAAAAAAAAAAAAAAAGGAAAGGTTTAAAAAACCGGTGCTGATGAAGGATAAAGAAGCCAGGCTATTGTCGCCCTAGAGGAACCAGTTCACAGTAGGAGAAAGAAGGTTGTTGCTGCCTAGAAGAGAAGGTCATAACTCCCCAAGACTTTTTTCAGATCCCACAGATTTTTTGAGTGAGAAAAAAAAAAAGAATCTGGGGACAACCCTAACACCAGACAGAAAGCTCCACAAAGAACTAGGATTATGGTTGAAGAGCACAACCTTAACACCAATCAAAACACCCATAAAACAATACCCCTAATATGGCTAACAAGAGAGCAAAGAAAGAACATAAATTAAAGAGTAGCTTGCTTTGATGCCATGTCAACAAACCCAAGGAAGAATACAGAATTCTGGGGTGAAGAAATGGATACATTGACCCTACCCCAAGGGTCCTTTATATAGAAAATGAAATTAAAGAATTTATAGACAGGCCCTTGCAAGGCTGAAGAGAAAATAATAAAATAAGAGATAAAATACAATAGGAATTATAGTAATATGGTACATCATATAATTTCTTCATAGTAAGAAAATGTACAAAATATAAGAAATACAATGACAAAACGAAGAAAAAAGAAGAAAATAAAACAAATTACCCAAAAAAAGAAAGTATACAAATAAAGTGGAAATATAAAAATAAAAACAAACTACAAAAAGGGAATTGAAAAATACATAAATTGCATACAAATAAAAGAGGAAAGTACAAAATGATAGGGTAAATATATAAGAACGTAGAACTTAATAGGGGTGTAAACGGGTCGAATTCGAATCAGATCAGGCAATATCCGAATTCAAATCCAATTAGAAAATCCAATATCCAATTTTGATTCGATATCCGACGGATATTAAAAATTAATATCCGAATTCGAATCTGATTAAATATTCAAATATTTGATTTGATTTGAATTCAATTAATTAATTATTTTAGATAATTAATAAATATATAAAATAAATATTTTATTGATATAAAGTATATAAATGTAAAAATTATTTAATTGGTCAAATTTGGATATTTATCGAATCGAATAAGGTCATATCCGAATTCGAACCCGACTAACTATTCAGTATAAATAGGATATTCAAATTTGACCGATTAGATATTCGAATTATCCAAATTCGATTATGTCGAATATCAAATTCAAAATCGGATTTTCGAATACCGCTAACATGGCAAGGGTTAAAATGTTAGAATCTGAAAGTTAGAAGAGTTAAGATAATCAGATATACTACCAACCAAACGCTGCCAAGTCCCAACAGGTCCAAACTCCTCGAATCCATTCAGAAGATGTTCCTAGAAAAAAAAAAAAAAAGAAAAAAGAAAAAAAATCAGATGTTCCCAATGATGTGCGGCTGACGGATGTGTACAAAGCATTTGAAGCGTTTTGTTAGAGTATTTAAACAGCTTAAAAGTGAATGTGTATTTAATTGCTGGCTATGGGGTTCGAACCCATGCGCACTTATGTGCAGAAGATCTTAAGTCTTCCCCCTTAACCTCTCGGGCAAACCAGCAACTGTGTTGACATGAGTATAAAATATTCTAATTAAACAAATTCCTTTTCGATATTATCCTCCGGGCCCCCCATTACCTGACTTGTATGATGTATGTCTGACCACGGATAACGATGAAAATTGCAATCGAAGGGTCCGGATTCCCAAATCAACACGGAAGATAACGATGCAATCAGATCCCAACTGACAAGTCGAAATATCCTATTACCTACCACCACCGTATGTATTTACTCCGATTTTATCGCCGGAGTCCGCCGGCGCCGTAAATAAGAACCCCGGTAAAGAGAAGTAGTGAAAACTCGTAAGTCGTAACACTAAAAAAATAAAGTGACAAACGCGAACCGATACGAAACGTGGGAGAGCGACAGCTCCCCAACAACCATTCCAGGCAAAACAGGAGGACTTCTAGAAAGCCTCCTTATACCGGAAGTAAAGCCTTCATTAATACTATTATGGGAGAAGAACCGTCCAAGCCCTCTGAAGAAAATCCTAGCATTTCTTCGGTGGTTGCTCCTCTCGACACAGAAATGGCCGGATCCCAGCTTGTCGAATCGACTCCGAAGCCTTCGTGGTTCACTCCTAAGAGGTAGTGCTGTTTATTCAGTAAGCTTGTCGTTTTTTGTAGAGGACTCAAAGCCCTAATTGTCAACAACGAGCGGCTTCTCTTGTTTTCTTTTCTTGTTGTTCTCGTTTGCTAACTGCCTTGGAGGTTTTACAAGTTTAGACAATTGATTTTGCCGTAGTTGGTTTGCTCGAAGTGATTGAATTTGGTTTTCGGTAGTTTATGGTTTGGCGTTGGGAGCTCAGGGAACTGCATACAGGCATTAATAGATGATTGTCCTATTTTTCTGCATTAATTTTATAGATATAGTAACAATGGTGGTTCAATTAAGATTCATGATCGGGAGATGCTCCAAACTGTCCATTTGTGGTGGCTTAGATCAATCATCCATTATGCAGGGGAAATTAAAGAGAATGTTGCGATGGATGAGTGACAAGACTAAAAAGACATAATCAGAATGAATGCATTGGAGAGAGCTTAGGACTTAGGAGTAGTTCCAATTAGTGTTAACATGAGGGAAAGTCAACCAAAATGGTTTTGTCATGTTATAGACGAACCATGACTACACAAGTGAGAAAGAATGAATTGGTGCAACTAGAAGGTTCTAAGAAAGGAGAGACCAAAGAAGATGTGGTCTGAACCGGTAAAAAATTATATTTGATAGAAAGCATGGCTCTTTATAGAGCAAAATGGTAGGACAGGATTTATGTACTGGAACACAAATAACTGGGATTAAGGTTGATTTGTTTGTATATCCTGTCATTTCCACCTTTTGCTCTTTTACTTTCATCAGTTATCATCTCCATACATGCAAAAAAAAAAAAAAAAAAAGAAAAGAAAAAAAGGAAGATAAAAGGTCATGCACCCTATTAAGAAGGGTATCTGTTTTATCTGTTCTTGAATTACTTTTTCTTTTTTACCATCATTTGGGATACTTTCTTTAATGTTTCTAGAATGTGATACAGGATTAACTTCCCTTGTTTTGGGAATGGAAATGACCAGCCTGCAAGATTCCTCTTTTCTTGGTGTGAAGTCTCTGTATGAATTCCACATCAAGAAAACAAATGAATTTTTGTCTTACTATCAAAAATTCACATTGAAATTTCATCTTATTTTCCTCTCAATTCTAACTATGTGCCTTCCTGTTTTCATTTTCTATTTTTTATGATGAATAATAATCAGTTTATTGATTCAAAAGCAACTTTAGAGTGAGTTCATACATCATCCCAACGAGAGGCACGAGCTGCAGCCCCTCCTTGAGTCTTACAAGTAAACTAGGAAAGAAAAACAATAATCACAACTGAGCCCAAAATAATTCTTCCCTATTTACCCCTTGCTTAGCTAACACATCTGACAAAGTATTTGCTGATCTCCCCACCCATTGTACAGTGACCAACATATTCCTTGTCAACCAACTAAATTTCTTCATTTCATTCTTGTATCGCCACATAGCCTCTTCAAAATTTTTTAACCAACCCACCACCACTTTGGAATCCCCCTCGATTATTAGGTGTTGTACCCCTAGCTGGTTTGCAAATTGCACCCCTTGTACAACAGCTAAGAGTTCTGCCCTGATGGGGTTCCCAATTCCCAAGGGACCTGAGTAGAGCAACAAAATCTCTCCTTTCTCATTTCTCAAAGCACCCCCACTCCGGATAATCCTGGATTACCCATGCTGCTTCCATCAAAGTTCAACTTTATTGAGCCTTCGGGTGGAGGAGACCAGCTTGTAATTGATTTGTCCTTTAAAGATGAGCACCTTGCTACTGCTGACCAATTTCTCCAAAGGTCATTAAAGGAGATTGATGGAAGATTTCCAAGGTCTTCAGCCAATGTATTGCCCTGTTTAACACACAGTCTTTCAAATCTTGGTTGTTCCTTTCCTTGTCTTGAAAAATTATGAGATTCCTTTCTTCTCAAAGAGTCCAAGTCAAAGCAGCACGAGCACATCTCTACATAATTCTCCCTATTTTTGTAGGCCAATAAAAGGTAGAATGGTTGAAGAGCATGTGAACTTCTGTTGGTAGACTCCAACTACCCCCAAACAACGAAAGTATCCAAGCCCAAAGGTCTGTAGAAAAGGTACAAGATACTAGTAGATGGTAACAATCCTCACCGTGAGCTCTACAGAGGATACACCAATTAGGAGAAATACAGAGAGGAGGTCTTCTCTTTTGTAGGTTGTTTAAAGTGTTTACTTTCCCATGGAATACTTCCCAACAAAAAGCCATAATTTTTGGGGGGACTGGCCTGCACCAAATTTTTTTAGACGGAAAGAGTTGGTGAGAAGAAAGTTGAGAGATGGACTTGAAGAAAGAAGCACAAGAGAAGGTTCCAATGGGTCTAGGAGTCCAAACTCTCTTATCTGGCTTGGAGGGATCCAAACAAACCTGATTAAGACAACCAAGCAAAATAGAAAGAGACTCAATTTCAGCATCCCTAAGTCCTCTACGAAACCCAAAATCCCAAGTAGGATCTAAGGGTGTTCCCAAAGGTGAAACAAATTTTGAGACCACCTCTTTTTTGTACAAAGAAATAGAAAAAAGCGAAGGGAACAAGTCCTTTAATGGTGAGTCTCCTACCCAAATATCCTCCCAAAAAAGAACAGAGTTGCCAGAACAAACTTCATACCTGATAAAATTGAGGAATTGAGGAAGGGTGTTGTGAATAGCCTTCCACGGTGCTGCTAGGTTAGCTTGCCTCGATACACCAGCATCCCATCCGTTCTCTGACCTCCCATGAATGCTTCCCACCACCTCATGCCATAATCTCTCTCTTTCCAAAGGCCATCTCCACAGCCATTTCCCTAACAGAGCTTGATTCTTTCTAATTACCCTCCCAATTCCCAAGCCCCCATCTTCTTTACTTCTACACACAATTTCCTAATTAACCAAGTGATCCTTTTTTTCTTGTCCCGGCTCCCATAAGAAATCTCTCATCAACTTCTCCAGTTTCCTGGCTTCCCTAACTGGTATCCTAAAGACAGACAAATAATAGGTAGGTAAGTTAGCCAAGGTAGCTCTTATTAGGGTAATTCTCCCTCCTAAAGAGATATAGTTCTTCCATGAGGCTAATCTCTTCTCAAACTTTTCTATCACTGGGGTCTAAAATCTACTCTCCCTAGGATTTGCCCCTAAAGGAAGCCCTAAATATGACATAGGCCAAGCAGAGGTGGAACACTCAAGACACTCCGCAATAGCCTCGACCTCCCCTACCTCCAAATTTATACCCGCTATGCAGCTCTTTTCAAGATTTATTCTCAAATTAGAGACACTTTCAAATCCTTTTATTATCTCCTTTAGGTTTGCTACCTTTTCACTAATACTTCCTTCACAAAAAATCATTAGGCCATCTGCAAACTAAAGGTGGGTGACAGGGACTTGGTGTCTCCCTATTCTTCAACCCCTGATGGCATCTTCGCTGTTAGCCTTAGTAATGATCCTACTAATCCCATCAGCTACTAAGGTAAAAAGGAAGGGTGAAAGTGGATCCCCTTGCCTGACACCCCTGCAAGCTGGAAAAAAGTCTCTCACCGTACCATTTACCAGAATAGAGTAATGACAAGTACTGGTACACCCAAAGATCCAACTACACCACTTGTCCCCAAGTTCACAGTTTTGCATAACCTCCAATAGAAACTTCTAGTCCACCAAATCATAGGCCTTTTCAAGATCCAATTTACAAATGAATCCTCTCTTACTAGACCTTTTCATTTCCTCCACACACATTCGCAATTAAGATCTGATCTGTTATTTGTCGCCCTTGAATGAAAACCCCCTGGGTTTCACTAATGATGGTAGGGAGGACTGTTTTGATTCTCAATGAGAGCACTTTAGCCAGAATTTTATAGATGCTTGTCACCAGACTAATAGGCCTATAATCTTTTGGGTGGTTGGCATCATTCTTCTTAGGTATCAAGGCCAAAAAGGTGGCATTAATTCCAGGGCTTATAGTGTGATTGTCTGCAAATTCCTTGAAGACTTCAGCTAGATCCTCTTTCAACACCTCCCAACAGTCTTGATAAAAACCCATTGTAAAGCCATCTGGACCCGGAGCCTTGGATCTATCCATTATAAAGACAACTTTCTTAATATCTTCTTCCTCGAAATCCCTTTCCAGCCACCTTGCCACTCCTTCATCAATTCTTGGCCAATCCACCCTTTCCATGACTGTCCTCTCTCTCAAAGGCCTTCTATAAATCGATTTGAAGTGGTCCACAAATTTTCTGGCTATGTCATCCTGGTTGGTAAACACCTCCTCTCCTATCTCTAGCTTGGTCACAAAATTCTTTCTTCGTCTCCCATTTGCCAAATCATGGAAGAATCTAGTGTTCCCATTGCCTTCCTTAATCCACTTGTGTCTCCAACTGATTTCTTCCCTCAATAACACCTCTTCCAAATCCTTTTTTAATGGTCTCCTTAACACTCTGTCCTAATTTTCATTTTCTATTTACTTATTAGTTATTAATTATCAAGCAATGTTGTCTATTCATTATCATCACCATCATCTAAACCTTGCACCAACTATATGGGGCGGCTACATGAATCCTGTTTTGCCATTCCATCCTGTTAGGCATTAAAGACAATTCAGAATCCTTGACCATAAGAGTTTGGCAAAAGTTTTAATGCTGGCTTCTAACCTGAAAAACATCCTCCTTTATCTAGGCTTGGGACCAGTGGTGTAAGATAAGCTCACACAGGCAGAGTTAAGTAATGTTGTCTATTGATGGAAGATGAATTTCTTAATGTTCTGTTTGCAGGTTACTTATAATCTTTTGTGTGATTAACATGCTAAATTATGTTGATCGTGGAGCAATAGCAAGCAATGGTGTAAATGGAAGTAAACGGACATGCACAGAGAGTGGTATATGCACTTCGGGTAGCGGAATCCAGTAAGATATATTTTGAGGTTTATTTGGTGTTGCAATTTTCCTGATTCTTTTACTTTTGATGTGATGGGAACTTCTGTTGGGTTTTCATTTGCATTCATCTATATTGAGGTTATTTATATTGCTCAGAATGGTCTAATGGTTGCTTGCAGAGGTGATTTTGATTTGAACTATTTTGAAGATGGTGTTCTATCATCTGCTTTCATGGTTGGACTTCTAGTGGCGTCTCCAATATTTGCATCCTTAGCAAAGAGGTAGTACCTTGTAAATATTTTATTGATAACCTTAAAAACTTTATATTAAAAGTTTAAATAGAGGAGAGAGAAGGAAGACAGTACAATTGTTTAGACCTTAGAATCCAAATGAGCCAGTCAAAATCTTTAGCATCCATTAGAACAAAGTTAGAAAAAAAATGGATATATAGGATACAAATCGTATGTGTTAGCTTCTTCCCTAGCTGGAGAGGTAGCTGATCTCACAACTAATATATGAATGCAGTGTTCATGGTAGATGCCTATGACTTCATTTCCTTAATAAAGTGAATGTATGCCTAAGGTAGACTTTTATCCCCTTATCCACCCAATCAGTTCCAGTCCTTGTAATAAGGATACCGTTTCCAATAGGGTTGGAATATAGAGTCAAGACTTCACCCTTGTTATCCCAGAATATTCCTTTACATTATCAAGTGGGGGAGAAGCCAAAGATGGAGAGTTGGCTGTCTTCTACTTGATGAAAAAGCCACATTTGGCCACCCTTCTATGGATGTCATCCATGCTAAGACCTCTTAATAATTCTTTCCAGTCCTTGTAATAAGGATACCGTTTCCAATAGGGTTGGAATATAGAGTCAAGACTTCACCCTCGTTATCCCAGAATATTCCTTTACCTGAAACACTAGGATTTCCAAGACTACAACCACCAAAGGTAAGCTTTACATTATCAAGTGGGGGAGAAGCCAAAGATGGAGAGTTGGCTGTCTTCTACTTGATGAAATAGCCACATTTGGCCACCCTTCTAAGGATGTCATCCATGCTAAGACCTCTTAATAATTCTTGTATTTGCATTTTATGAATCATTAACTATTATAAAGCTTGACCACAACTGCTTCAGTCCAAAATTATATTCAAAAGTTCTAGAATTTCTTTCTTCCTCCCTATCAAAAAAAAAAAAAAAGAAAAGAAAAGAGTTTCTTTCTTCCTGCTACGACCATAAGACTGTAGCATACTGTGGTCCTTTTCTTAATAGGCAAAAGGGCACATATGACCACCTCAAAGGACTTTTTAGATGGATATTAAATATCTTTCTTGTTTAGGAAAAACTTAATACCTAGAAAAGGCTATGATAAGGCCCAGTCACAGTATGAATGTCTCGGCTCAAGGTAGATCCAATAAGTCTCAAGCCCATACCCAGGCGGGCAGCCCCAGAACCATTAACTTGGTGTCTCCACTCAGATATGTCTATACTAGAAGGCATGTCAGCCTTAGTTTGTTTTGAGATTTAACTATCACATGAAGTTGATGTAAAAGGGTATATAAGCCCACTATATGAGTCATGAATGAAGGGAAAATTCCACTTTAGTACCCTGAACTTTGGAGGTAGTGTCAAGTTAGTACCCAAAGTTCCAAACGTGTCACTGCAGTACCTAAACTTTCAAAAAGTGTCAAGTTGGTCCCAGCTGTTAACTGACTGTCAGTTATCTGTTGACACATTTGAAAGTTTGGGTACTAACTTGACACTACCCCCAAAGTTCAGGGTTCTAAAGTGGAATTTTCCCTTGAATGAAAGACTATCAATTGTTTAATTGGTAACTTTCCTCTAGTAATGGTAAAAAATGTAATATTTACAATGATTTTTTTGGTAATAAAATAAAATTATTAAAAGGAAAAAAGAAAGTACAAAGGAGAGTGACAAAAGAAAAAACAAACTTCAACCCCCAAACAAGAACTCCAACCCAAACACACCTTAGCATAAGACCAGCAGAAACCCAAAAGGCCAACAATCCACCTAAAACAAACCCACTTCAAACCTGACAAAAACAACACCCTCTCTCAACAAGACTAGGAAGAAAACCACCCTAAAAAATTGCGACCTTTAAACCAATAAACCACTAAAATCTTCTTGAGGCTTTCTTGATCTTCAATTACTTATCGCTTGGCTTAATTTCAAAGAGATTTCCTTTTAGTCTGCCAAAAACCTTTGAAACCAAAACATCTCAATGCTTTGTTTGTTTTATAAGTCTTCTCATTGATCCTTTCCAGTTCCAGAATTGTGTTTTTCTCAAAGAACTGGACATCAACCATCGCTGCATCTTTTTCAATATTAGCTTCTTGCGGTCTAGTTGTACTCAAGTCATTGTGGCCCTCATCAAACTATGGTGGATACTCTTGAAGATCTCCAACATTCTTTCTTACAGGCATCTTGTAGCTTTCCTCCAACTCTTGAAACATCTCAGGATTTAGCCGGCATTTTCCCTTTATTTCTTCTCCTTTCTTTATCTCCATCTGCTTCTACAGATTGAGGAACAATTGTAACAGGGTGGAGCCCCTTCTCTGACTGTTCCTCTATCCTTTCCAAGTTTGAAGAGTTTTTCAGGATCACCCTAGAAATCTGAGAATTGTTTGGCTGGTCTCCTCTTTCTAAGTCCACCACTTTATCCAACTCCAGATCCTCCCCCCCCCCCTATCTTTCCTCTCCTTTCTTTATCTCCACCTCCTTTAGCAATTTTAGAGTCAATCGAAATCACTGCACCCTAACATCTGAGAGTTTCTCTGACTCCTTAGCTAAACAAGGGAAAATGAGGCAACAATTGTTTTGGGCATCCATGTAATTTGGGGATTGCAAGTAGGGTTTGATACTATGGTTAAAAAGTTGTACTAATCATTTCTTTATTCCAAATATTTTAATAAAGTCACCTTTCTACTGATAAAAAAAAAGACTTGGGGTAGATTTGCCGTATTTGAGCAAGGAGTAAGCATCTTGTTTTTATCATATTGTCACCACAATAGGGCTATGTGTGTTAGAATTGAAAATGTAATATTTGTAGCTCTGGTTTAAGAATCCATTAGATAGATGCGAGTTTGTCTATAGTCAGTCCAAAATTTCTCTGCAAACTTACATGTATTGTCTTTGCAGCCACAACCCATTCAGGCTTATTGGAGTTGGATTAACAGTTTGGACCTTAGCTGCAGCTGGTTGTGGTTTTTCTTTTGACTTTTGGTCTATTACCATATGTCGCATGTAAGTGCACCTGTGATAGCATGTTAAAAATTGAAGGTTTTGTAGACCTTGAAAGCACGACTTTCTTATGCCAGCACTGGTATTCTTCTGTCCATTTAGGTTGGTTGGTGTTGGTGAGGCTTCATTCATTAGTCTTGCAGCTCCATTTATTGATGACAATGCCCCAGTTGCTGAGGTTTGGTTCCCAACTGTTTTGTAACATTGTATGACTGTACTTCATCACTTGTATTCTACTTTGAGATCATCATTCGTGTCATAGACTAAACTTTTTTTTGATAAGTAATAGCAATTTTATTAATTAAAAATTAATTAAAATCAAAGGATACATAGAACAAAATCTCCACGACGAGGTGCGAGGTGTAGCCTCTAAACCATACCACAAAGCTTACAATTGAGCCCAAAAAAGCTGATTCCTATGTACCCCTTGTTCGGATAGAAAATCTGCCAATCCATTTTCCGATCTTCTTTCCCATTGAACTTCTCAAGGCCCCTCTATAGGACCAGACAACAGTCTCCGGATCTTTCAGCCCACCCAAACCAATTGTGAAGATATAGCTTGATGTACACTATTAGAGTAGTCCTTGTTGTACAGTATCGTATTCTTATTATTTTATTTGTTCTTTTTATCTTTCAGCCCTGTAAGGGCATTCATGTAAATGTACATATCTTTTTATCTCTTTAATATAAAAGAGACTCTTTGGGGTGGGAGTCGACTATTCTGGACACCCCTAGATCTGTTTTCTTCTTGCTCTGAATTCAGTTCACACCAATAACCAGTTTAGAGCCACCTTGAATTATCAGATGTTCCCCAGCCAATTCCTTCCCAATCTCTGCTCCTTGTAGCATGGCTTGGACTTCTGCATTAACTGAGTTTCCCACACCAATAGGACCAGAAAATAAAGCACAATCTGGCCCTCAGCATTTCTGAACAGTCCCCCAATTCCAGATGGCCCTGAGTTACCTAGACTACTACCATCAAAATTTAGTTTAACAACACCTTCTTCAGGGGGCCTCCACTCCACCACAGATTTATTTCTAGCAACAGAACTTTTGGCAACTTGCTTCTAATTTCTCCAAATGTCATCAAAGGAGAAAGGTAAGTAGAGGTCCAAAGACTTTACCTAGTTTATGGCTAAACTTGTGTAGTAATTTATATCCCTTATATGCTGATAGGGCATATTAAAATGGGAGTTCCTTTCTGTTTTTTTAGTTGTTTTTTTTTTTATATTTTGTACATTAATAAGTGGTAGAGAATGAGAAGATAAATAGTCGAATACAAAGGAGTCAACCAAAAGTAGAAGACAGGGGCTGAAAACCAAAGCAACAACCAATAGCACATAATCCATTAGAAATAATATCCATTGAAGATTGAACTTGTATTGCCTCTAGTTTCAAGCTTCATTGAGTCCATTGGTAACACAATTCAAATTCAAACCTTGTTTCAAGCATGTAGTTTATGGATTAAAGAAAAAGAAAACAATACAACAAGGTGACAAGATAGCACCCACACAAAATTCAACACCAAAACCTCAGAACCCTCCAGCCCTTTGATAACAATGTTTTTTATTTTATTTTCTTTTATTTTATTTCCAACCCTTAAACAAACTACAACCTCACTACCAAGACCTAGAGCATTCAGATCCCAAAAAAATTCTTCTCCCTATACCATTGATCCAGGAACATCCCTCATATAATCCCTTTGCGATTGAGATCTCCTCTTTAGTGTTTTCAGCTTGCTTACTTGGACTTCAGTTTCAACTACCCTTTCCAGGTCCACCTGTTTTTCTATTTTTCTTATTTTATTGATAACTATCCTCTTCCCCCTCTTTTTATTCTCATCTTCTAATTCTTCCTCGTCCTCCAACACTTCCTTCCTTTTTAACATTACATTTTCTTTTTGAGCATCGAGACAAGGCCCCATTTTCTGTTTCTCTGCCTCTTTCTCTGCTCCAATGTGCCACCTTATTATATCAATCAATTCCTCTGGGGTTTGTATTTTATTTGAGAAGATTCTAGCATTTCACTATTCTCATGTTGTCCATAGAATTTCTACTCTTGCACATCTCTATAAAATCATCCCCCTCATTAAGAGGGGTGAAATAGGCTAGAATGTCCACTTGGAACCAGATAAGGAAGTTATTCTAAATACTAATAAGAGAAGTGGGGATTAGTAAATGATAAAGGTTTTGACACCTTGCTTTGCATAAAAGTACATCTGGGGTTTGTGGTACCAAGAAGGTCTTCTTTTCTAAAGGGCCTCAGACGTGCTAATTAGGGGTGTTCACGGGTCGGGTTGGGTCGGTTTCTTGAGATTTTCCCAACCGACCCGACCTGGTCGGGTTAGCTAAGGTGGGAACCGAAACCGACCCACTGACAGGCCAAACTGACCTGGTCGGGTTGGGTCGGTTTCGGTTTTGCTCCTGTACAAAGCCAAATAAAATCTGATTTAGTTGATAATTTGATATTCAAGAGTCCAAGATAAATCTAAATTTAATTCAGGTAAAGAATAAAATCAATAAATTCTTCATGTAAAAATAAGTGTCAATAATGGGCCTTCTAGAGTAAAAAACTAGGTAAATTTAGGTAGGTAAATCAATAAAATAAAAATTTAGAAACCTTCTAAATTCTAATCTAGGTAAAAAACTAAAAAAGGACACCTAATTGAATTCTAATTGTAATTGCCTAATGGGCGTTCTAGAGTTCTAGTTCTAGTAGAAGATTATTAGGAATTAGGAAACTATTCAAACTAGGAAGTAGGAACTACCAAACTAGTAGAATACTAGTTCGGTTCGGGTCGGGTTGATTTCGGTTTTCACGCAAGAAAACCGAAACCGACCCGAGATTTCGGTTTATGTATGTGCCCAACCCGAAACCGACCGGTACGAATGAAAACCCGGCCGACTCGGGTTGGGTCGGTCCGGGTTGGGCATTCTTATGAACAGCCCTAGTGCTAATCTGCAAGAGTTTAACCTTCCAACAGAAGACTCTAATCTTAAAGGGTGTTGGACCCAACCATGTGCATTATTGAAAATTGTATCTTGCACATTAATTGGCAACTGTATTTTCATGTCCACATGGTGGCTTTGGCATAGTAGCCAAGTAGCTTAGTATTTGCTTGTCTCCCTTTTATGTGAATCTAATTGTTATGGTTAATATATATGATGAGTAGCAATTGTAGATTAGTATTGCTAACTTATTCCTTTTTTCCCTTGTTAGTTATTGTTATCAGAAAATTTTGTTTGCTTAGCATTTAAGGGAGCTGCATAGCAGTAAAAAGTTGTTTTAGTTTCATTTGATCATTGACTGAATGTTTTATCTTATTAACTTCTGTTTCTTATTTTTTCCTTGTTATTGTGTCAGAAAACAGCATGGCTTGCAACCTTTTACATGTGTATACCCACTGGAATTGCACTTGGCTATGTTTATGGTGGATTTGTAAGTTCATCTTCTTGGACTATGGTTTTTAATGGCTTCTTTTCTTTTTCTCTCTTTTCTTCTTGGTTTAATATACTCTAATAAATTGTAACTAATAGGTTCAACCTAAAGTTCTTGATGTCATTTACTTTTCTTTCTCTGATTTTCAGGTTGGAAATCATTTTAGTTGGCGATATGCATTCTGGGGAGAGGCAATTTTGATGTTTCCCTTTGTCATTCTAGGTTTTGTTATGAAACCTTTGCAGTTAAAAGGTGCAAACTTTATTATGCATTCATACCATTGGTTTGGTTTTATATGATCTTGTGGGAACCTTAAGATGTTCAACAATTTGAAACTACAGGTTTTGCTCCTGCTGAATCAAAAAAAGCACTGGAGTCTATAGATACAGTTGCTATAGAAGTTGAAGGTGAAATATTTTTTTGATTCCTTTTGTTTAATTAGTCTAATGTTGAGTGGTTTTATATAGTCGATACACATGTTACTCTCTTATGTTGAAGCTTCTTCTTCACCTCGCATACATTTTGTAGTGAAGTTTGGGCACAAGGTGATCTAGGAGTTCTGTCATTTTTTATGTACAAGGTGCCCCTAATCCCTTCAGGATATGCAGCATAGGCCCTTAACCCTTTTGCTTGGTATTAAGTATATCAGATTACAATTGGGCCCAATACAGTTCACCCCTATTGAACGCTTGCTTGGCTAGCATTTCTATTTAAATGTTTCCTGAATCAATGATGGAATATCATGTCAGAATTGAAATCATCCATGGATAATGGGGGTTGATTGATACTTTTTTTTCCAAAGGTGAATAAAAGTTCAGTTTGTATTTTCTACCACCTGCATGCTGGGCTGTTCCCAGCTTACAGGTTTCTGCCATTATCTACTTTTGATAGCTGGGCTGGGCAGAGCTTCCTGATATAAGGTATTCTTGGTTTCTACCAATTTAGTTCAGCAGGAAAATAAACTCCAAGTTTCCAAAAATTCTTTTGAAAACTGGTAAGAATAATGTTTTCAAATTCCTTTGAAAATTGTCCAAACAAGTGATTCTAATTGGATATTTGGTTGGGGCTTTTGGCAACAACAAGGGAAAGTCGAGGAGTTTGTTGCATTTCCACCACTATGTCTCTTTGACCAAATTCAATATCATGTGGCAACTTGAAACCATCCATAACCACTCAAATATCATTGTCATGGTGTTACCAAATAAAAATATACAAGATACAGCTTGATATTTCTCTAAAATTGGATAATTATTGAAAATATCGCATGATAATGAAGTCCTTTGTTTCACAGGATTTCAGGCTCACTCAACTGCTAACTAGTAATGGATTTGAATATGAACTTTTTTCTACAATTCTTTACGTGTTTTTGGTTGATGGGAAATCATTTCATGGAGTATCCAGAGTTCTACTGTTAGCCAAAGTTATGGCCTGATTTGTAATGTAGATAATCAAGAAAGAGAAAAAAGAATATAAGGACAGAAGAGGTATATAGACATATTCATGAATATTTTATGTCTGAACTCTTAATATTCTCCCAAAAAACTTCCATGTCTCTGGATGTATTGTAAGGTTTATACTGTTTGATTCTTTTTGTGATTTTTTAATAAATAACAGAAACTTTTCAATAAACATGACCACCACACTGCACACCATATTGTTTGATTCTTTTTGTTAAATCAATTTCTATCACTTTAGTAATGACTAGCTGTTAATTGCAGATTCAGGGGTTTCAAATAATAGAGATGGTTTAGTTGCTGTAAATGAGAAACTCAATGAGTGCAAGTCAAGGAAATCTTCACTGTGAGTGGCTCCCTCGTCAAGCTTTTATAACATATGCCCGCCTGTGTATGGTTGTGTGTGCATTCATACTGCATATAAAAAATTGCATAGTGAAACTGTTAATATCAACAAAGTTTTTGTTATCTACCAAATTACTGTTATAATATAATTAGCTACTAATATATTACTGTTATTCTTTTTTTTTTGATAAATGTTAATATATTACTACTTAACCTTTTAACATCTCAGTTATCAATAAACCCATGAAAAACAAATAGTCGATTTATGGCACCACTGGATCCAATCTACAATTATCTAGGAGATTTAAAGTCTCTTTTATAATCAATAATGAAAAATTTATTATCCAAGAAGATGAAATGCCAAGAGTGGGTCCTTGTAAGGGAGCTCGTAATACAACCTAAATAACAGAAAACAGAAAATATAAATGCAATAATACCATGAATATAAAACATGATCTCTGTAGAATATAATGACCTGAGGAGAAAAGCCTGCCAACTATGTTCTTTGCTTAACTCTGAATAGGAAGCTATTCTCTTTGGAGGCATAAACGCTTCTATAATATGATGTCACAATGACCAAAAACCTATATAGCAGCACTTTGTTCCAGAAGTGGTGGGGTTAGGAGGTCCAGAGAGGGTTAAGTTGTTATCCCCAATTTAGAGGCTTCAGTTACCAGCCTCCAGAGGGTTTGTGAGTCTCAACATGGCAAAGAAATAGGGAGGATACACTATTCTTTGCTCCTGGTTACCTTTGTGTATATATTTGGGTAGCTATGTCATCCCATCCATAATTGTTTTGTCACCTAGGTAGCATGTAGGCACCTGCATTGGTGATGCCTTAGCAATTATATGTCAAAGTATGGTTGTATGGCATCTCTTGGGTCATTTGGAGAATGAACTATTAGCTTAGAAGCATGGACTGCAGCGCTTGAAAGATGCTTAATTATAGACTAGCTGATAAGAAGAGGGATGCCTCTGCTTAGCACTCTATGTTCTTTATGTAATGATTCCCCGGGTCCTCAAATCATTTCTTCATCCGTTGCAGCTTTTCTAACCAGCTGTGGACAATGACATTGTCCTGTTTTGGTGTTCACTTTTGCACACCAGGATCAGTTCTTCAGATACTGCAAGGATGGAGAATTAAGGGTCTGAACAGTAGAGGTAAATTGTTATGGAAGACTTTACTGGCGGCCATTTTGTGTACATTATGGAAGAAAATAAATCATTATATATTTGATAACAAATATAATGATTTGGATAAAGTTAAGAGTAATCTTATAGGTTTGTTGTGTTCTTGGTTGGGTGTACAAAGGATATTTCATGGTGTCCAACTTGGTCTTTTTTTGCAAGCTGGACCTTTCTTTGGGTGACTTCTCATGTTTTTGTATATTCCAATATACAAGTTCTCATTGTACATGGGCTGATGTACTTGGTTTTTTGCTTTTCCTGTCCTTGTGTTTATATTGTACTAGCAAAACTTTTGCTCATTCATGCGCTGTCCAGTTATGACTGGTTTGTATTTCTTCAGATTCTGTACTGAAATTCTACCATTTTTATGATTGGTGAAAAATGAGTTTACTATTGCTAAGTTTCTATTACTTCCCAGTTTTTTTTTATCAGCAGCTATTACTTCTCAGTTGATGTACAAAATTTGATTACATATCTGACACATTCTTGAAATATTTCACTTGTGGCAGATCTAAGGGTGTATTGAAGACTTTGAATCATTTTGAAAGATTTGGGAGAGATATGAAAGTGCTTTTGCTTAATAAGGTTTATGTTGTAAATGTTCTAGGTATTGTTTTATCATCTTTAGCCCTACAGATTTTTGTGTACTGCATATGTTTGAAGGATGAGATAAGAAATTGCAAAATGTTTATTCATAAATTTCCCATGCTCTTGATATTATTTTAGCTATTTTTGGTTACTTAATGTGTTGTTAGATTTGATGAGGGTCATCAATTTTCAAGAACCTAGTCCCAGCTATTTGTCATATGGGCTACTTGTTATAACTTCATTTGGACCAAGCTGGATTAGCTTTTAGACATTTTACTGATTTTCAAGGGGAAAATTTTCTAAGAGATGAGAGTGATGTAACCCATGGGGGGCTGCATGGTGCATCAGCCTAACTCCAACCCCAAGGTGGGAACTCCTAAGAGCTAGCCCTTGAAGTTGATAAATTCAATGTGCCTGCTGTATTTGTTCTTCTAACCATCCACGGAATCATGGATAGGGGAGTGCATTCTTTCCTTTAGGAAGAGGGAGAAAGGGAGAGATGGTATGGCTTGATAATTCCCTTTCACCCATTGAACAATGTTCCCTGTAATAGGCATAAACTTTGCAATTGTAATGTTCAGTATGCCTCCTGGGATAGCCACTTACTAGTGACTTCTTTCATCTAGCTATTTTTACTGTTTGCTTCCCCTTTTGGGAATTTATTTTATCTACTTAAGCTTTGGGCTTAGATGTAATCATATTTTTAATTCCCATAAACATGGAAGTGGCCATGATGTCCTTGAGAGTGTACACAGATTTTGTTGTGTAACATTTTCAAGAGGCTATTGAGAAGAACTTGACTATATTTCATTGTCATTCCTATCTTATCTGCTGCTGATGAAAGTGTTGTCTTTAGGTTATATATCCTACAACTTTGTCATAGGAGCTTATTCATATTGGGGGCCAAAGGCTGGTTATAATATTTATCATATGGTAAGCTATCTAAAATTTCCATGTCTTGATTGTACGACACATTTTTAGTTCAGTCTTTGATCTCATTTTCTGTTTAAGTGGTTACTCATGAGAGATGATCAAATCACCCTTTAATCCCAAAGAAACAATATGGTGACTGAAGATTATGACAACATGCAATCGTACCATTAGGATATAATTTTGTGTATGATTTATTTGATTGGTAAAAAAAGGATTTTGTTAATGAAGTGGAAAGAGAGAATATATAACAAGCAAAAAACTTCCTTCCCCTTGGCTTAGGTGCAATATGCATCTCTGTGTTGTCTCTCTCTTTTTTTAATATATATATTCGTTGGTTTTGCTAAAAATGCTGTGATTATTCTAGCTTTTTGGGGTTGGCATGTATGGATGAGCATTGGGCCAGGACATGGCAGGCCAAGGCCAAGTGCCCAATGCACAATTCAAAAGAGCAAAAATGAGAGAATGTCAAAAACAAAAATACCTTGGATCCTATATCATATAGAGAGTATATGTCCACAGTAAAAAATATATTTATATTTATGCATGTATAGGCATATGTATCTAGTGTCATGTGTGTATTATTTATTTGTGAATTGTAGAAGAAGCTTGCCACATTAATATAGTAAAAGATACTTAAAAATATTAATACATTCATGGGTGATGGGGGTACTTTTTCCTTTACCCTTTACATAACTGAAGGGTTTTTTTTTTGAAAAATGTTTAAAGGTTTCTATTGATAAAAGGGGGAGAGTTTTCCTCCAAAAACAAACATATACAACCAGGCTCCTCAAGGCAGAACCCAAAACTGTGAACAGAAATACATCAGTCATGACAAAATAGAAAAATTATCATCCCATAAGATCTTCTGCCAGTGGTTTTCAATCCTAAAAACTCCTTGTGAATCTTGCCCGGTGGAAGAGTGATCTCTCCATTCACAATTCACCCAATAACATCTTCTAACTAGGATCCTTTTGCCTTAAAGACCTTCTCATTGTACTCATGCCAAATTAGCCAGCAAATGATTATAAGAATTAGCTTCTACAAAACAGTTGCTAAAAGCTTTGCATTGCCAGGCTGAGATCCTTTGGGGGTGCCAACCTCATTCCAAACAGCTTAAAGAAATGCATCCACATGCTATAAGAGAATTGGCAGTGGGTCAATTAAGTGTGTCATTGACTCCTCCCTGATTGCACAGCTTGCATTGGTTGACTAAAGCCACTCCTTTGGAATTCAAATGGTTAACTTGGGGATCCTGTCCATAGGAAAAATATAGATTTGGATGAGTTTGCTGCTCGCTCAGTTTGCTGAAAAAATATTTAACAGAGAAAGAACCCGCTTTGGGCTCTAACCACCACAGCGGGTCTTCAGAGTTCAGAATTTGGCTGGATTTTACCTGGCCTTCAGTTTTCTTTTACATTGTTTATGGGACTTAATGACCAATCCATAACAGATTGTTTATTCTTTCTGTGTTTTTTGTGCCTTTATGATCCTTCTGCTGGAGAAACTTCCTGGAGTAATAGTTTGATGTTGTCCATTTATTTATTTTTATGTAGATTAGTAACAGAAGTTTTGTTAATAGAAAAAGTAGTGCAATCATCATGCCCTGAAAAGAGAATGGTAAGACAAAGAGAAAAACCTCCTAAGAGGCAAACCAAAAAAGCACTATAACAAAATCAAAATACACACTATGAAGGGCTCAATTTATCACTTTCATAATGCTTTGCAAATCTCTACTCATGGACCATATGTTATTCAGTCTAAGAAGTTGTGTGGTGCCTTACCTGTTCATATTGATGCAGCTTTGGATTTATTACCAGTGTCAACGAGTTTTCCTTGTTTTATTTATTGTAATTGTATACTGAGTAAGTTATCTCCTTGGCAGAAAAGTGCAGATTTGACATTTGGAGGGATTACAATTGTATGTGGAATTTTTGGAACACTAGCTGGAGGACTTATTCTTGACCGTATAAATTCCACAATCTCCAATTCTTTTAAGGTAAAAGTTGTTGCATTGACACGTCTTGAATGAAGTGTGCACTTTTCCAGCTAGTCTGGAAATTTCTTCCAGGTTCTACCATGATGAGCCTCCTCTTTCCTTTCATTGTAAATATAACATTGTTGAGAAATGATCTCCCTTGCTCTAAAACCTTGAACTCCACCTATCTCTAATCCCCCTCAAATGCTTCTTCCTTCTTGTGTTTTTTTTTTCCCGAGTTCTAATGGGTAGTGTGTTGATTTATTAAGAATGTGAAAATGGTAAAAGGCACCCAATACTTTCTATTGCCAAAACATTATTCCAATTAAACATGCAATACTTTCTATTGAGAGGGCCAATTTTCTAGAGTTAAGGATTTCATAGGAGACTACTAGCATCAGCACAAAGATAGCTTAAGATTTTTCTTTTGAAAACTTTATGGTTCCACTTTCATGTGCTCCAGCAAATAGCATAATACAAGGGGCCAGACCCCTGAGAATTACACAGGTGGAATTTTATCACAATACAAGGTCTCCAGAATGACACCTAATTTTGTTAATCCATCTGCAATGGCATTTAGCTCCCTTGGAATCCAGTACAGAGAAACATTCGTAGAAGCCAATAGGTCCCTTGCCTCTGTTAAGAAGTGACCAAGTCTCCATGGTCCAGCCTCCCGTAGTCCTAACCATTTTATAGTATTTGCTGAGTCACCTTCGATGGAGAAGTTCTGAATACCCAGTTTGCTGACTAGGCGAATCCCTGTAAGAGCTGCTACACAAATATATAGTATAAGAACTTTAGACATTTTACCACATTATAATTTTCTTATTGTCTTAAGATTGTAAGACATCTTTGCTATGATCCATGCATTTACTATTTAGTAGTCCACCTCCAAAAATTGTCCAAAAGCAAGAGATATGTCCATCTAAGATTGAACCATTGATATTACAATCGCCTGGAGTATATTATCTTAGAAATTTTTTCCCATTTCATTCTTTATCGGGGCTCCCATAATATGGCAGAATGGACAATATTCTGAAGAGTCCACCCACTTTTGCTCTTTATCAGTTCCATTATTAAGGAAACATTGTCTTTTCTGTCATTAAACAGCAAAATGCTTCTCTCCTTTTTTCCTACCATTTGATTAATCTTAGGAATTTTGTTGCAGCTGCTTTTTGGGGCAACATTTATGGGAGCAATATTTTGCTTTGCTGCCTTTTGTTTCAAGGACTTGTATGTTTTCATAGCTCTCTTCTCGATTGGTGAATTGTTTGTCTTTGCCACTCAGGTACTTTTTTTTTGAACAAGGTTAAGTAGTTCTCTGTATTAATCCAAAAATAAAAAAAAACTTCCAATCACCCAGGTTACATATTTTAACTAGTCAACATATATAGCACTACTGTTGTGGCATGCATGTCCTTTATCAGCTACTATTGTTTACATCATGAATATTTATTTTATTTTATCTAATTAAGTGAAATTTGTTATAGGTGTCAAGGTTCATTAACCCTGTTTAGGTGGAACTGAAGTAAAATAACAAACTCCTCACCCCCAACCCAGAAATTGAAATAAAGCACCCAGCAAACGAAAGAATCTAAAACTACCACCACCAACCAGCTCAAAACCACCAAGAAACCAACATATAATCAGCCCAAATACCATCAATAAAAGAATCATCCCTTGTCAGACTCTGTGAACATTCAACTCTTAACAGCCATACCTTTTTATTCGCTCCCCACCTCATCTTCCCTTGCCTCTGCCCCCACCCCCTCGCCATTGGTTTTTGTTGATGCAATGAATCCAAAATTCCTTGATTTCTGATCAAAAGCCTATCATTTATCTGAGGTAGTCTTAAGCAACCTCCCTCCCTCCATTGCCCTTTCTTCCAGAGAAAACTAATTGCCTTGCAATGGCTTCCCATCCCTTCTCACGAGGAAAGAAATCAATTTTCCTAATTGTTATGAAAATGCTCTTTTTAATTTGATGTTATTTGAACTAAGCATCTGAATAACTTGAAAACTTGAATTTTGAAAATGTTTTATTAATGGGAACACATTAACCTTACATTTGCAGGGCCCTGTGAATTATGTGTGTCTCCATTCTGTTACACCTAACATGAGACCACTATCTATGGCTATGTCTACTGTTTCAATTCACATCTTTGGTGACGTTCCATCATCACCACTTGTCGGGGTTCTCCAGGTTTGCCCTTATGGTTTCTTTTTGTTTTGTAGTTATTACTTTTATGTAGTTAAGAACCTAGTGATATCACTTTCTACGATTTGTTGGAATGGAGTTGTCTATGCTGAGAATTCCTGCCTCATGAAATGATACAGTTTTTTTTTTTTCCTTTTTGATGATACTTTTCATTTAAGAACTCACTAAAAAAAGATCCATATATTCTGTTAGGATTGTCAATAGGTTGGGTTGACCTGACAGAACCGTTTGGAACCAATTGTATAGGGTCTGGGACTGCATTTTGTCCCAATTATATTTGGGCCAGAATCAGTTTTGGTTATTCTAATACCCGTTTTTCTCATGGTTGTTTGTAATATTATCATGTTATCACGCCCAGGCGTGTCAATTTAACAATTGAACAGGTTCATTGTCTAATTACAGGTGAAAAACACAGCTGTCAATTATAATCCTGTCTTATCAGGTTAGACCCAATGGTCCTGATTAATAATTGGGTTGGTTCTGGGTCTGTTATAAGTTATAACAGCCCCTATAAGGTCTGGTTTGGTATTGGTTCTGTACATTTATTTGTCAGTTTGGAACTGGGTCCACCCTGACCCTGGACCAGACCCAACCCATTGACAGCACTATATTGTGTACTTCAGTAAGAGATCTAAATTTAATGGATTTTCTACTATATTGTGTACTTCAGGGGCCATTGCTTGGTGTAAAGGTAAAAAATTGAGCTGACAAGTCTTAGAATACAGGTTTGGGAGTGGGAGCAAGCACTTTGTGTAATAAAATGCCAGAGGTTAGGTCTGTATCCAGTCCACCTGTTCCAAGACCCTGGATAGCTGGGACCAATGTTGGGCAATGGCCTTTTTCCAGGTGGAGGAGAAACCTAGGTTATCATTGGATGGATTAGAGAGGAGATGATGGTCCTTGGGCTTGCATAGTTGCATCACCAATCTGGGAAGGTTAAGTTGTAGGTCTCCACAGTGAAAACCTTGTTCAGATGAATACTATGATCTGCTTCCAACTTTGTAGCTGATGCTTCATGAAGGGGTGTGGTTTTTAGGGTGCAGTGATTGTTGTGCGCATGCAGCTTCTCTCTTGGGTGGGTGTGGGGTTCTAACTTCTAAGTTCCTTCTGTATCCCCTTTTTGTCATCCTTTTAATTTATACCTCCAATAAGCATGACCAGAAGAGGCTTCTGTGGTTTATACAAAGTTATTGAATTCATCACCTCAAGTAAACATGACTGAGTAGGGTTTTCATTTTCTTTGCCTCTCTTTTCTTTTTATTTGCTCCCACTATTCCTTTTTTTATCAGTAACTGATTATTTTATTTATTATGGAAAGTGGACATGATTAAGCACCCCTAATCAGTGCAAACCCGGCCCCATGCTTCCCAAACTTGTATTACTTTTCTTACAATGATTACAAGATTTCCACTTGGTTAATCATCCCCCCCCCCCACGCACACACACCCCAATAAAATTGATCTTGTTTTGCTCCTTGTATACCCAATATGACAGCCATACCATTGGATGATCTGTATGTCCAAGTAATTTTTGCTCGTGTCCACAAATAGTCTTTTTACCTCCCTCCCATCATTCTAGTCCCAATGGTTTGATCTGTCTTGAGTTTAGGGCTGTCAATGGGTTACGTCTAGGTTGCAACAGTGTAGATCTGGTCAGAAACCAATAAGAAAACCCAAACCCTATAGAATTTGTAAGTGATAGAACCAACACGGCAACACCTATCCTATTATAAATCTGGGTTATTGGGTCTGAACTTATTATAAATGAAGGGCCTTTAGCCTGGTAATTTGATAATAAACCTTTCAATTTTCATGCTCTCTCTTCTCAAAATATTTCAAGACTAAATTACTTATACCTCCCCTCAGGTTTACCTATTAACTTAAGGGTGAGTTACTTGTTCCACCCCTCAATTAAATTTTCATCAGTTTTAGTGATGGAAAGTGTTCATGTGACACTTAAAAGTTTTTGAAAGTCCATTTTATCCTTTTAAGACGCTTTTTTGTTTATTATATGGACAAGTTAACCTAATTTATGAGCTGATAAAAAAATAGCCTATTTTGCTTCTTGAAGGGACAAATTAGTGTTATGTGGAATGAAAAATTGAAAATAGGTTGAAGAAAAGTAAGGCAAAAGTTACCTTTTCTTAGGGATGTCTTGGTAAAATACTTGTTTTTGTCTTTAATTCTTTATCTTATCTTCATAGGCCACCCGAAGTTTTGTGGTCCAAGGAGGTCTTAGTATTTCATTGAAACCCTAGTGGAGGTGGTAATTTGCCCATATTTTAATATTCCTTCCATATAAAATGATTATTTTAGAGATTGTATATGAAATTATTTCAGATAAATCATGAGAAACATACATAAAATGTTGGGTGGTATCTTTGTCATATGTAATATGTATTTGCATAATAGGTTCAAGTTTTAATCGGGCCAGAATAGGTAAACACAGTCCAACCTCATTAATAGCTGACACAAAATACAGACCCAAGCTCTATGTAATAGGGTGGATCTTTTGGGTCTGTTGGGTTGCCCTGAACCACTGGCAGCCATACTTGAGTTTGGAATGATTAAGTTGATAGAATTGGTTTTCTTGGTTTTTTCATTCATCTGCTCAACCCTTCTCATAAATATTGTTTGATGCTGATTCAGACTCATAGTTTGAGTTCCCATTTTAGCTTTTGCAATGATGAGGTGATAACAAGATTATTGTTGCCTCACAAAATCTTTATATCCTATTATTATTTTTTTAAATCCTGTTAATGGTCTTATATTGGTAAACATCCTGCAGGATTATGTTAATAACTGGAGGGAGACTGCTCTTATTCTCACATCTATTCTGTTCCTAGCTGCAGGAATATGGTTTATGGGTAAGGCTCAATGAGTTGCTACTTTGTGCATTTCTTCCATTTATGCCCCAAGAGTACTCCATATTTTCTTGTACTATTATCTGAGCTTGGTATTTAGTGTCAAACTATTTTTTGTAGTAAAGAAAAACATTTTTAAGGGGTTCTGAACAAGGGGGGAGGAATTTCGAGAAAGGATCGTTGGCTACTTCAGATACCTCGCAAGACCCGAGTAGGCTTCATGCAAAAACCATTAAAGAAAAATGGTGGGGTAACAGGGGTGGGTCCGAACTTGGCGGAATTTTGGGTGCTTTTAGTAACTCGCTGGACCATCCTGGCGAGTCCTCTCTTAAAGGAATTAATAGAGTTTTATGGCCCCAAAATTCCTGACGGTGGTTTTAGCCTTTTTAGGGATATATCTCTCTTATCTTCCTCAGACCTGGTCATGGTTGGAGAAAATGGTGCTTCAGTAGTAGATCTCAGAGAAGGGAGGGTTCTCTCCAAGGTTGTTGAACAATCGAAGCCGGATAAGGATGGGTTTGAGTGGCGTATCACAAGATTCAGTAATGAGAAAGAGGAGAGATCAAAGAAAGACAACACGGCAGATAAAAAAGAAGGGGAAGGAAAAAACTGGAGGAGGGGGAGAGGGGGACAACAATCTGGCTGAGCCTGTTTTGGAAGGTGTCGGACACAAGAAAGTGGGTGAATCAGCAGAGAAGAAAGATGGGAAGAGTGGAAAAGGGGAAAATTCTATGTCAAAAGTTTACATAAGGAAACAAAAATATAGAACTAGACCTTTGCAAGATGATAAGGAAGCTGATGATGAGGATGGAGCAGCTTCGGCTTTAGAAAAGGAAGGGGTAATTATTGATGAGACTCGTGAAATTGAGACGGAAGTGGATATGGAAAAGGTGCTGAACAGGGAGGTGGAGGTTAGTAAAATTTTGGGTTTATTTTTACTTTTTTTTGGGGGGGGGGATTTTGCTAAGGAAACTTTTAGGGAGGTGAAGAAATGTCGAGATAGTTCGAAGGAGAAGGAGGAGAATTTAATTTCAAGCAATAAGGTGGCTGGTTCTGGTTCTTCATTGGTCAAGGTGAATGAGAGTCTGAAGACTGACGAAAATAGAGAGTTTGGGAATGACAAAAGAGAAGAGTTGAGTGCAATCCAATTTTTTGAAAAGAATGCGATCTTTGAATTAGAAAAGATCAATGCAGACAGGGAGGCTTTTTTAACCAAGGAGAAACCTCCTAATGCAGTAAGGAGATTTAGAAGACAGAAAACTAATCAAACAGTGCAAGTTTCAAAAGTTTTTGCCAGATTAAAGCTGAGAGTTTTTGGGGGTGGTTCCAAAGAAGGGGAAGAAGACGAAGAAAACCTTTCAGGTAAGTAAAAATAGTTTGGTTTAAGACATTGGAGGCAATGAAGAATTGGGTAAAGCATGGTGTTTAAGTCCCATCAAATAGGTTTCTGTGTTCAGGGTAGGTATTTTTGACTTTTTGTTTTAAGGTTGAGATAAAGGGTTAGGTGGGAGTTATCAGTTTTGCTTGCTTGTATGAGTGTCAATGGAAGAGGATGTTATGTTTTCTCGGGTTTTCAGCTTTGGTTGGGGTGGGTACCTCAAAACGTTAAGCTGATGTTGTTTTCCTGGGTTGGGTGATGTCTTATCACCCGTTTGTATCCTCCTTTTTTTGTTTCATTAATAAATTTTCTTCTTTATTTATCTCCAAAATAAATAAGAGACAAATTACTAGTTCCAGTGATAAGAAGTCATCGAAGTAGGAAAGAAAGAAGACAAAAATTGAAAACACCATCACCCCACATACACACCTCTTCTAAAACAGCACTCCCATCTCAAAACCTACAAATAATCCTACAAAGCATCCATTTGGAAAAGGAACTAAAATTCCCTCCTCCCCCAAGCAGTTTAAATCTAAATGAGACATGGATTCCTGTCGTATATTTCAAACCCAATTCCTGACCATCCACCCACAGTACTTTAATCAACTTCGATCAATCTCTCTCCATTCTCTCAATCAAAATTTCCACCGTACCCCTTACTGACCACTCAAGAAAGATATTAAGAACTTTTAATTCTTCCTTTCACCTCTAATTCCAAAAACGTTTTTCTGGCATATTCCTCCCTACCCAAAAAATGAAAAAATAGGCCCAATTTCTTTGTGACCTGAATTTCTTTTTCTATTGTCTTGCTTAGTCTGTTTTCTTATCAATATCAGTGTTTAGAAAACCAGACCAGACCAACCGGTTGGATTGGTTGAACCCTGAACAGGCCCCTGGCTGGTTTGTTCATGCCCCCAAAACCACATTGGGTAAAAACCGGCCAAAACTGGTGACCTGAATGGTCAAACCAGAAAACTGGTGGCCTGGTCCCGGTTTTAGAAAACTGGCCGGTTTTTGAAAATTCTTTTAGCACATAAATGCAAACTTCTAAAGGCCATAACTTTGTGTTCAGATGTCTGATTGTGGTGATTTGTTTTTTGATTTTGGGTAACTCCTGAGATGTACGTGACGTGTTCCCAAGGTGTCTTGGCACCTTGGTCAACTATTTTTGCTAAAACATCTTTTTGGCCTCAAATCTTAATTTTTAATATAAAAAAGTAATAGTAAAATAAAAATATATGTTATAGAAGAATACAATTATATATTTTGAATATATTGTAATTTATTATATAATTTATAATATATTATATTATATATAGTGCACACACAAAGACACACATACATACTCTCTTTTTCCGGGTTGATGCCAGTCCGGTTCTCTGAACATGGATCAATATTATAAACTTCATCCTTTTCTATTACATCTTAAAATTTCTTCAATAATTTTTCTTCTGATGATTTCTGCATTACATGCATCTCCAACATCTTATCCATGGGAACTTCTAATGACAAACAGACAAAGAAGTATCTGGTGTTGTCCTGACTTGATCATAATTAGGCTCCTCTTTCTTTCTGCTGAAGCACCTTTTTTATTTTTATCTACAATTAAACTTGAACCCACTGTTATCTTGCAACAAAATCAAATACTGTATCCACTTGAGTTTTCTCAACTTCTTTTTTCCTAAAAGAAACGTCCTTGGTACTCTTCCTCCTATAGACCCTTTTGAGCTTTTTTCATCTCTGACTACACATAACGACATTGTACCCTAGAGAATTTTTGGCCCCACATAACCACCTATATCTGATGTCAAACTGTAGCAATTGGACCAACCTTGTTGACTTAAAAAGTGGAAAAGAACAGGCCACAGAGTGCATCAATATCAAATGCTGAATTTAGTCTGCCCTGCCATGTAGGCTCTAGAGACTCCTTGACTCTGTATGGACCACACTAATATCATCCTTAGATTATCTCTTGCATTCCAGCATGCCTCACAGTAAATTGGCCATCTGAGAAAGCTCCATGTATACGGGAGCCAATGGGCCAGCCAGGTCCAAAGCCTGGACAACATACTCTAGAATACTTAATGACCAGTAGAGCATTTCAATTTTTGCACTTGCAAGTGTAAGGGTGCCGGGAAGGATAAGATGGCCTGGGCCTTTGAAAGTGGTGTCTTAGATGCGGGTTCAGGTTGGATGGAACTACAAGCCAGATGGACCCCCTGGCTCAAGCTGGGCACAAGTCCTTGGAACCTTGGAGGCCGGTTTCCGTAGTGATGGTATCCTGTTGGTGGTTGACTGGGGAAATCTCAGTCTGAAGAGCGGGTGCACCCTCTGCAACTGAAGGAAGATTTGGTACTGGGATGGGTGTCCTTCCTGATCCTATGTGTGTCTTAATCGTCTCAGGACAGGACCAATGTCAAATTGCAGATGTTTTCTGTCATCAGTTTTTTTTGTCAGACTTGCATTGCATTTGCACCTGGGGCTGGCTCCAATCACAGTTGCATTCGGTCTGTGGTTGCACCCAGGTCTGTCCTAGGTGTACTGGATCCTGAGGGTGCTCCTGTTTGGGGGTGGGGGGGGGGAGGGGGGGCTCTTACACCAAGTTCCTCTCTCAGCCTCTCAAACTCTACATCATGGGGTACTTTGGGTTTATTCTTATTGACTGAAAACTTGGATTTTGGTCTTTGAACTTTCCCTTTATGCTAATTCTTGTTGTTGAAGTTGTTTTTTGGCATCATTTGGTATTTGAACGATGGAGGGTTGGATGTGGTCTGAAAACTCTTAGTATGATTTCATCCTTGAGCAATGGAGGGTTGGATGGCTGCTGCATGCGTTATTCATTATCCCTTCTTTGCCTTTTGCTTGGATAACTAGGGTTAGGGGTGAGCAAATGGGTAGGTTCTACCCGGAACTGAATGGAACCAACCTTGAACCGACCTTACCCAGTGCAGGAAATATCAAATTGATGTTTCTTGAAAACTCTTAACACGGATTTCTATGTGGTATTTTAACTTTAGTTTTAAGTGATTAAGCAACTAGTTCCGCAGTTATCTGATTGTAAGCTGCATGTGCAGGTATCTTTTTACACAGTGTGGATAGATTCAATGAGGATGGTGAGCATCAAGTTTCCGGGGTGGAAAGGTCGAACCTCAGGCCATTGCTTGATGGCACGAAAACAGAAACCCAAGAGGAATCTGCAGAACTGTAAATCATGAGCACAATATCAAGTTTTTGTTTTCTTCCAGCTGGGCCCAACATGGAGTTCAGATGCATAATTGTTTCCAGAATGCCTTAATCATCTCAGTTTGGATTCAACTGTAACTATACGTGTTTATATTGTTTGACAGTTGACAGCTATGAAACACGGAATAGACCGACTGTGTAGGAGTTCAAGAACAAGTTTCTTTGCATATCACTTGCAAATGTACAGACATCTTAGGAATCATGTAAATAAATTTACAAGTTTTTTATTAATTCTGTAATTTGGTAATGTTGATCCGGCGATTCCCATGTTGGAACTGCTTTCAATCTCATTGGCAATTCGCGACCAAATAAGGGTTCATATCCATAATCAGAGATGGGGCATTTAGCGACACCCTTCAAACTGGGTTCATATCCAAGTATGTTGTATGCATGTCTTACCCAGATCCAGACCAGGTTCTGTGAAGAAGGTGCTGACTATGCCTGTTTGGCGTGTCTTTATGTGCAGTCTTTCGGTTGTTTACAAGCTGGGCAGACCGTGCTGTGGTTTTTTTCCATTTGGATCGTAACAGATCTAACCATCAAAAGTTGGTGTGTCGAAAAGATGTGAGAAGTCCATTTTGGGCTGATTTTGGAAAGCTCCAAATGAGGTTTTTCATGTCTTTCTCGCTTTATTCCCGTGCGAAAAGACAAAAAGACACATGAAAAGATGCGTGATAGTCAAATTAGCTTCGGGCTGTCCAAATTTTCATGTAAAAGCTCAATGCATCTTTTGACTCAGAGTTACCAGGAGATTTTCCAAAAAAACTTTCCTAACGGCCCCCGCCCCTAAATAAGGTTCTGCATCTGACTGTTTCTGGATGAAACACGCGGTATACAAGGTTAGATCATCAAAGGATTTGTACATATGAGGATTAGGGCATTAGCACTTTGTTGAATCGGATGTAATTATGACCTTAGGGATGTGATTATGAGTGCAGCCATCCTGATAGGTTTACTCTGATTCCATTATTCCTAATAAAAAATGCTAGAATGTCTCTCTCAATTACCTTAATTATGTAAAATTGTAAACTACCAAACTCTACCTATATCTTTCCACATGGAGGAATCCATGGTTGATCCATAGTGTCCATCAAAAAGATCGGCAGAGCTTGACTCCTCCAATGCGCAGTCCTTGTCCCTTATCCCAAATTCCCAACTCTCAAAGCATCCACTTGGGCCAAAAAGGGATTTAGTTTGTGTAAACTAGAAGTCTAGAAGGGATGAGAGCAACATGTAGGGGACCTTGCCCTTTCAAGCATTTTGTGGGGAGACTAGAATCTAAAAGGATCAAGGTGTTCCTGATGAGTGAAAATTCTTCAACGATTGCAGCCTTAAATTTAACAATAACATATTGTTCCTGCTGCGAAAGCGTATTATGTCACGCTTACTTCCTTGATTTTTTTTTTTTCTTTTGCAACTTTAATTTAATTGATTTTTGTGGTAATTATTGAACTACAGTATTTATCTAAACGGTTCAATTAGTATCTCAAGAATCAACTACTGGTCTGAATTTCGGAATTAGGACTATGGCCATTTGGTTGGAGTCTAAATTTGATAGAAGAATCTGGACCTGCTCCTAGACTTCCTATTCATTGACAACTCTACCCAAACCTACCCACATAACATCAGTCATGCATAGGAAACATTTCATCCTCTTACATGTTATTATACATGGGGAGATGTTTCCAATGCAACGAGGTAATGTTTTGTGGGTAACGTGGGTAGAATTCTTGTGGATAGGAGATTCGGAATCGTTCATAAGGAAATGTTCTCAACACATGGTGAAAAGGTGTGAGGTCGGTGTGAGGAGTGATCTATGAAGGGTAAATCCCTGTTTGATTTGCTATGCAACTGCTGTACATGGTCATAATCGTAGAATCAATTCATAAAACTCAAGAAGTTTTCTCTCTTTGGGAGGTTTCCTCTCTTGGTTTCCAGAGATTTACTCTCTCTCTCTCTCTCTCTTTCTCCATCCTTTTCCCCTTCTCCCTTTCCCTCACTCCTCTCTCTCCTCCGTTCCATTTCTCATTCACTCAATCGGTCTTCTCTCTTTTTTTTTTATCTTTTTTATCTTTTTGCAGGGATTTTGGTACAGGCGGCTGACTCTTCCTTAATGATTTTGGTGTTGGGCGGTGGCCGTCATCACTACTTTGGCTTTCACTGTGGATGGCTGTTTCCCAATTATATTTCACCGGCGTTCGCGGTTTCTAGTGGTTGCAATTCCAACGGTTTCTAGTGGTTCACAGTTCCGGCGATTACAATTCTGGCAGTTACGGTTCCAGATAGTTCCAATTCCTTGGTGGCCATTGCTTTTCACCTCTCATGCCTTTTCAGATTCTCTATCTTTACCTTTGTGAGGTACTACCATCTTTACCCCTCATTTAGAGTGGTTGGAGATGCGTTCACTTGTTTCTTCTATTGATGATTCTGCCTTACTTATGTTAGTTGCAATTCTACTTTTTTTTTCTCTTTTATCCATTGTATGTATTTCGTTCTTTGTAATGAATTGTATTTACAATTTCTTTTTTGGTATTATTTTCATTTCTCTGTATCCATACAAGTTTTATTGAATGAAATATGACATTGACGCGTTTTTCCTAAACGAGCGATCACACACTCATTGCATATATACAGCCACGGTGTGCTGTGTGCAGCACATTCACATCCGGAGTCAACCTTTTCTCATTTTATTCCCCCTTTACTTTTGTTCTCAGGAGAGTGATTGTGTCGGTTGGTCCCAACCAACTTTTAAAAAAGGGGACACGCTCCTATTTTATTAGCGATAAAGAATTATGGCAAAGGCCAAAAACAGTTACTTAAGACCTTCGTCTTTTCATTGCTAGCGTCATCAAATACGTAAGGTTATGATTTTTCTTTTTATTCGACTATGACACGGAAATGATATGATATTCTAATCAGTCGATGGTAGCCAGTGAAGTATTATTACTTATCAAAGTCAATACAAAGGATATACAAAGGATTGTACGGTCACAATTCATCTTGTATTATATGAAATGAACAATATTCCCACATTTTAGCATTTTCCTTTTAATAATATATAAAAGAGAATATCTTGAGAAGAATCAAACAGTTAGGGCTGTTTATCAAAAAAAAGAAAAAAAAAAAAGAGGGCTGTTGATGGGTCCTTTCTGCCCAAACTGAACCTAATAAATTATCTCGATTCTTGTTCTATGATTTTGTTCATCATATCAGTTCTACGGACGTGGCAAAAAGTTGACCCAGCCCGTGAACCCGATTCAACGCAACCCAAAAAACCAGATTAGGGTCTCATATTTAGTTACCTGAATGTGAGAATGACCTGACCCAACTCGACCCAAAAAAAACTGGATTGGGTTGGGTTGGGTCATGGATCAATCTGCTTACCCGATTGTCAAGTCTAATTGAGACTATTTATGCATTGTTAGAAGTTTACATTCTTTACTTTTTTCTATTTAATCTTTACTCTTTAAATTGTTAAATGTTCAAGTTTTTTTATTTTATATTTAGAATTTTAAGGTTAATTCCTTTAATTTTGACATCTTCATGTAGTTTTCTTTATTTTTTAAATTGTAGTTTTTTTTGGGGGGGGGATGACCTGAATTGACCTGACCCATGGATTAACTCTAACCCAAACATTTAAGGTTAGGGGTCTAGCATTTGATAACCCAACCCAAAATTCAACCCGACCCGAAATCAACCCAAAGTGTCTTGACCCAACCCAATTGCCAGGTCTCCGCTTCTTGTTTATCCTCAACCGATTAACAATTTACCTTATTATTTAAATAAATAAACAAAATTTTCAAATAATTGCATCCACCGGGACTATTAATTGAGACAGTTTTGATTTGAATCTATTATTTTATTACATTTAATAATCAAATCAATACTAATTCTACTTAAACCTAACCCATTAACACTACACATTTCGTTCCATCATAAAAGTGGGACCCGCTATATATAAGATGTGCGGGGTAAGGAAATAACATTCTGTGAGAGGAGAGGAACCAAATTCCAGAGTCTGCATGTGAAATACCTTGAGTTAAAAACTTAAAATACCCGTTATACTTGAAACAAAACAAAACACCATTGTCTGTGCTTGAATCCTATTTGGTGAAAAAACGTGTTTGTCATCTGTATCAGCACTGACACGGATTTTTATGCATTCGATATTTGAGGGGGAATTTTATTGTGATATTCCCCACATCAGACTAGCATTAATTACCGTTCCAGAACGGCATGTGTACCTATGGACCGTTACAAAACCCCGACAATGATTTGGTTTGGGCACAACTCCCCAGTTGTTAATATCTTATGGATTTGGACAATTGGACTCTTGGGTTTTGGCTTACAGCTTGTCATCCCACAAATTTTGTAATAGGGGAAATGGGCCCCTTTAGTTGTTAGAATTGGTCTTTTGTCTTCTCGTAAATGGCCCACTGGGCCTCAATCCGTGAAAACAGTACAAATGTAAATATGTACAGTATAAATACATAAAAAATAATATAAAGTATAAGGTTTTACACTTTATATATTTGTATTTATACTTTTTAAATTAAGTTTAATTAAAAAAATTAAGCAAGAATAAGGGAGATTAAATCAACCCCTCACAAGATTGCCCCCATAATGTCCCACAGCATTTCGGTCGTATATTAAGAACATCTCCTGATAATAATCTCAAAAATAATAATGTTATCATCCGGAGATGCTCTCAATATACGACAAGACGTTGTGGGGGACAATCTCGTGGGGGGCTGATTTAAACTCAGAATAAGGTTTTGATATTTTTTATTTTATGAAATTGTAAGTCCCTCTATCTGGGGCCTATTAATCACAATATTTTGATTCTTCACAAGTGGTGGGACCAACGAAAACATAGAAAAACAAAGAGTTGGATGAATTTGTTTTTATGGAGAAATAATAATTATATTCTACCAAAAAGGAGTTACATCTGTCCAGGTTCATTTGCAACAAAACATCTTCTCTTCAGAACCAAAGTGATGGGAATAATAAATAGTCATGCTACTACATTGGAATGACAATCTTGTCCTTGAAAATTTAGAAAATTATGATATACTAACCTAATTACTTTTTATATAAAGCAATTAGATAGGCATATAGTTGCGGGGCTGTCAATTGACCCTAACAATTCGATATCCAATCCCACATTTGATCTAATTATCTCATGTTAAAACCTAGTAATTGGATGAAAAAAGTGAATAAAAAGAAAAAAAGAAAATGAGTGCAATTGTGTGTATAAGATAATAAATAATTAATTAATTTTCATTTTTCTTTATTTAAATAACAATTAATGAGAGTCAAATCGAAATTCAAGTCGAGTCTGATATTTGGATTTGATGTAGCTGAATCCAACCATACATATATCAAGAGATTCAATTACTACACTAATAAATAATATAGTATTTAACTAGGATGCATTCACTAATATTAGTCTCATGTTAAATCCAAATCTAAACTGAATACATTAAAGTGTGCTTTATTTTTTCATTGGTTCATCTATTATAAAACTTACTTTCATATTCAACAATATCTACTTACCATCATCAAGTTCAGCCAATCACCATATTTGCTACACACTGTAGTTTGTAGATTTTGTCATTAATTTTTTAATTACCTTTCTTTACACTTTTTTATTATTTTTAAATTTTTAAATTTTATTTTACAAAACCTTGGCTTATGATACACATTTTCTTTTGATTTCTTTTGAAGGGCTACACAACAGGGATCTCTCCAACTAGGGGTGCAAATGGATCAGATCATAATCGGATAATCTAATCACCCCCTCCAATATGATATGTGTGTTATTTATTTATTTATAAACATGTTATTTATATTACATTTTTTAATTTTTTATATTATTTATAAAAATATATGTAAATATATGATGAAAAATATTTGTATTTTTTTATTTTTCTTTATTAAATATTACATTTTCTTTTCCTTTTAATAATTTATTTTTTTTTTAAAAAACCAGATCGGATCAAATTCAGGTATCCAACATTCTGATGAGATTCGAATTCCAATATGCAATCAAATCGAATTCGAATTCGATCTGATCCGTTTAAATCCCTAAGATAACCCATCCCCAAACCCATATTCCAAATTCTCCATGATGTTACTGTTACATGTAGTGACAAATTTGTTACGGGGAGGAGGAATAAAGCATTTACCCTAATATAATCAATCAAAACGGAATTCTGGAGATGGACAAATTCGTCTTTTCTTAATGAGGACGCAATTAATTGACTTTTGCAACTTTTCTTTTTACATTTATTCTTATTTTAGTGGTCCCTATCAACATTTTTTTTTTTTTGTTGCGTAGGCTACATGTTTTGTTTTGAAGTTCCAATTTTAGAATCTGCGAAGAGTCGTGCCCTAGAATCCGAACCCTCCATCTGGAGTGAAATGCCTAAACCTCCGTCCATCCGTCACCCTTCCTGGTGGCATTCCTGCAAATTACTTGAAAGAAGAATCTTCTTGGTGGATTTCAATTATTCAAATAATATAATTCGTCACTCACCGGCAATCACACTCCACTCGTAAATGCGTAAACCTTCTCTATATAAAGGAGGCGAGGCGATTCTCAGGCGGTGGTATACATCCACGATTTCTCGGTTTAGTTTTTTTTGGGTTTTCGGTCGCGTCGTACCTTATTTTCGAAAGGAGGGAAAGAAATGGCGGAAGAGGGACAAGTGATCAGTTGCCACACTGTTGAGGCCTGGAACGAACAGCTCCAGAAGGGAAACGAGTCCAAGAAATTGGTACCTCTTACAAATCTTTCATTCCATCCTTTTATGTTTATTTAATTATTTTGCATGATTTAGATGGGAATTTTATTCTTAGCATTTTAAGGCATGTAGGTTCTGGGTTGCATTTACTAAATGATTTCTCCGGTTTAGTTTTGTTTGGTCTCCATTTTTATATCGTGATTTGCTAGTTCTTTTTGGGCTCCAAAGGTTAAGCTGGATTTCGTTGATCATTGATGGGTTTGGTTTGGTGTGCTTTATCTGACTTAATCTGTTCTGATTTTGGGTGCTCAAGGAGTTGTTACAGTGCTATTAATATGGGCTTCAGATGATGGATTTAATTTTTTGTTTGACGGATTTATCTCTGTTTCTCTGTCCGATTGTTATTATCTTGGGGCTTAACGAGTTATTCTCAGAGTTTTTTATACATGCCTTCTTCCACTTGGTCGGATTTTTTTATCCCTAATTTGTTTTCTACGGTTTGGGTTTTAATGTTCTAGTTTATGTGATTTCTGCTGATTGTTTTATTCTATTTTATTTATAGAAAAGCCTGCGAGATGAAAGGGGTATAGCCAAGCTTGTTTCGGTTTTCATAAAAGGATTAGTTGCCGATTGTATGATCTTTTTTGTTTTCCTTCCAAAGTATGATATTTGACTGACTTCTCTACTTTACAAAGTGTGTTGGTCCAATGAAAGGGGTAATTTATATTTTCATATGGGAAAATACTTAAAACCCTAACTTATATTCCTTACTTTTTCAAAGAAAATTTCAAAATGGCAAGTGAGTGACATACATATATAAGAGAAGAGATGGCTAAAAGACTAAAAGAGGGATAAAGTACCTAAATAAGTCTCTTAGTCTTATTTGAAATATGCAATTATATTTGTTTCAACAATTCGTGAAATTTCATTAACAAATTTCATTTTTTAATAAGTTTCTCTGATTTTTTTAGAGATCAAATATCTTAGTGGAATTTCCCCGAAATTGTCCTAATTCCGCCGGGCAAAATGTCCATTGGCGTCAGAATCGTGAATAGGAGTAATCATTTCTAACCCTGGTTGGCCTGGGCCCAGTCCGGCCTATATGTGTGTGTTATACTTTATAATATTATATTATATAGAAAAATATTATAATATGGCACATACAATATATTTTATATATAAAGACATAGGACCAAAGCCCAGCCCGGCCCATGATCGTCCCTGATTGTGAACCATGCTTGCAACCTGACCACATGTTCAGATTTATTTTGGTTTTCTCTTGGCTTCGGTATTTTACCCACAGTGTAGTATGCCATGCCTACCTCTCATATCATGTGCCATGGGTGTGGGCTACTGGGCTGTTGATTGAATATCTATAAATTATGTTATTTGGTGACTGTATATCATGGAGGGATCAGAAAACAGAAAGTTAATTGCTTGATCATCTGTTCCTAGAAGTTTCATATTTGAACCTAAACTACCCAGTTACTACAAGGACATTGTTGGACAAAGTGTAGGACATGAAATTTAGAATGAAAATTGAAGTGTTCAAAACTACATGGCAGAACTTTACAGGTATTTGGGTATCAAATGTTTAAACTTTCTCTAGTTGTAAATCTGGTGTAGGTGTCTGACTCTTGATCCAGATATGTAGCTCAACTCCCTGTCTGGTCTTGGCCACACAGGTGGTTGTAAAGGTTTTTGGAGCTTCCATATCATAAGCAGTAGTTTACTTTTGGTGGTGAACCTCTTATAAATTGTCGTGTGTGTTATTGTGGGACTCATCTATTGATTATCAATTTCATAGGTATGGTCTAATTCCAAATACTCCTGGACTACCATCTCAGAAGAATTACAAGGTTTAGGCTTTAATTTTGGAGTTAGCAATCCATTAATAACCTAATGCTTTAGCATTTATTCTGGGAGACCTGGATGGTGTGGTTGATTTAGATGCATTTTGGTTGGGTTGCTTTAAAATTTGAATGCAAGTGAATGATGTTCACTTTAGATGGTTAAGTTTCACCTAACATAAATATGGTAATGATACCTAATTACCTATCTGTTTCAAATTTTGCTTCCTGAGGAACATTAGAAGGAAAGGAATTATTTGTCTTTATCTGATATGGTTGTTGTCAAGGTTGTTTGTTTTAAGGAACTATGGCTGTGTAGAAATTCAAAGTTATTGTCCAATAATTATTACTTATTTATTGCATCCCTTTCCGTACCTCATGGTTTTGCTTGATTATTTATCGTATCTGCCATGGCTGATTGCATATTTGGACCTTGGATGCTGCCATAATGCGGCTTTACATTTTTTTTTTCCTTTTTCCTTGGAAGTTGGAATCATATTGCCTTATTTACTACCGCCAAGAAGTTTCTTACCAACTAAGCATCTATAGACCTGCTTCATGTGACTTTATCTTTGCAGCATTTCTCTTTTGAAATGCTTTGGTGATTTTGTCATAGATTCTTAAAAAAAAAAATTACATTCTTAAAATAAGTTGCAAGTTTTGGTGATTTTGTCAAGCTATGTTTGCATTTATATCTATCTGATGTAGCCATAGATTCATAGCAACAACCAACGTGATTCATTTTCTTATAGGTATTATATGTTTTATTTAATCCTGGCAAAATGGAAGGAGCATGCCATCATGTTTTACAGTGCTGTTCTTTAAGTATATGTTAAGAGTTCAATGTTTCTAGGAACTAGGGAATAGGGAGGCTGATAGATCAAATTTTAGGGCTTCCTTCAGGTTATATGGTATTGTTTTCTGGCTGATGATGGTTAAAAAAATGAATTGATTGCTTGCATTTTGATTTTCAAGAATAGAAGATAACCCAAGTTTGGCTCGCTTCTGTATGACCGGTTTGTCTAAATTTAACTCTAAATTATCGATCCTTGTCAGATTTTGGATCACAGAAGATTTAAAACTGGGAGAAGTTACCATGTTTGGATTTACTCTTTCTGATTTGCTTAGTGTGAGTTGAGAGAAAATTAGTTTCTATGAGGAAACAAGAATCCGTGCTTTATAGCCCCATTGGGTTTGGTGTGCTTTTTAGTTTTTATCTGCCCTTCGAGTTACTGCTTGATTGCTTTTAAGCTAAATTCCACTTTGTAGTTTGCACTGCTGCAATTTTTTTCCCAGGGAAGCAGGAATTCGAACGCTCCAAGCTCTCCACCACCTACACTGATAATGTATTTAATAATTTGACTTCAGCTGCCAATCAAAATGAGATAAAGATATTTCTTTTAGAACCATGAATTCGCCACTTTTGGACTAAACTTGACTAAAGTCTTCCAACTTCCACCGCCTAAACTGATAATATATTTAATTTGACTTCTCAACATGACTATGAAGGTTTCGTCATAGGATGATTCTTAGATGAGGTCTTCTCACGGTCCCATCAATCAACTTAGTAGCTTGACATGGATGTTCAAATTCCTTGCTTGGTGACTCTTTGCAGGTCGTGGTTGATTTTACTGCTTCATGGTGTGGGCCATGCCGCTTCATGGCTCCAATCCTGGCAGAACTGGCAAAGAAGCTGCCTAATGTCATTTTCCTGAAGGTGGACGTTGATGAATTGAAGGTAAACAAATACATTCTCTTTGTCTCGTATCTGAATGAATACAATGTCTTCGACAATCAACCCTTCCTCTCAATGCAATACCTTGAAACACGTTGAGTATCTTACTTGTGATTGTTTATGGAAATTCACCATCTGCAGACTGTTGCGACTGATTGGGCTGTGGAGGCAATGCCAACCTTTATGTTCCTGAAAGAAGGGAAAATAGTTGACAAGATTGTGGGTGCAAGGAAAGAAGAGCTGCAGCAGAAGATTACAGCTCACATGGTTGCATAAATATATTTTCTAGTCCTGTGGAAAAATAGACCTTCGTATAAACTCTATCTTGACATCAGTTACTTGTTAATCCCGTAAACGGTGCTTTTATTTCTATTAATAATACCCGATGACATTTGCATAGTTTATTGTTGAATTCCAGTTTCCAGTGCTAGTATTACAACCCTGATGAAATAGAGATACATAGCGGTGAATGTCATTTTGTATTAGATTCCGGAACCTGGAATGGGTTCCTCCGGTTGTGAATGGTCTGGTGCTCTAGTAGTCGGTTTTGAGTGATATACATTAGGTTTCTTTCTTAATCCATTTACGCCGTGGCTATTTGAAATGGAATTAGGCTGCATTTGGGAGTGAGTGTGGGAGGTGAGAGCTTCTCTAACAAGTAACAGCCGGGCGGGCAAAATTTTGGGTCCATAGCATCTAATGATAAAACCCAAATTTTTAAATAATATAATAGACAAAAAGTATTACAAAAGGCCCAAGCTAGGCTGGACTTTGTTAGGCACTGAGCTCTTATTGAACGGAAAATAGGGTATGGGTAATGGGTAAAATGGGTCTGATTTAATTTGTTGGTTTGGTTTGTTTGGACTTTGAAGGCTTTTCATTGTTGAGCAATGTATATGAATATGATCACCCCAAATAACTAGGGAGGGCAATTTTTATTTTTTACCCTATCCGCTTGTATTCTTTGATGGGTTGGATTTTTTGTTTGGAGGACGGGTTTTGGTATTTTATAACTCAAATGGGTATTTGAAGGGTATGGTGATCATTTCTGATCCATGTATTGTTGAAGGATAGGGTCAAAGAGGGTTTGGCATTTTCATGTGTAGGAAGGGTTTGGATTTTTAAAACTACAGATACTGGGAGGTTTAGGGAAATAGGTAGGATTTATAAACCCTCTCTGAATCCATCCCATTGCCATCCCTACAAATAACTGGCCCTAATAAAAGATCAGCTTCAGTGTTCACACCGTTTGCACAGCCTTTTATAGCCGTGCGTTAGGAAAATTTTCATATTTGTATGCTTTTTTCTATGGAGAGATATTCCCAATCCAACAATTTAAGGAATTGGATTTCCCTGGATAGTGTTTCAACTTTAAGGCCCCGTTTGGCATCATTCCCCGGGAGTGATTTTATTGATTCTTTTGATTCTTGGGATGAGAATCATGCTTGGTTCAAGAATATAATCGATTCTCATTCGAAATGAAATGAAAAATTCCCTCCAGAATCGCAATTCCGCGGAGTTAGAAAAAAAAGACACTTCTGAATCGCGATTCTCATTCTAAGCAATTCTCGCCACGTTAAAATAGCAAACACATGTGAGTTGTGACAAAGTCCCATGTGAAAATAAGGGCATTATTGTAATTTCGATAAACACTGTTATCTTCTTCGATTTAACGATCCTTCGCCTCTGGTCTCTCTCCCCTCTTTTTCTTCTTCTTCCTCTCCTCCCTTTGTCAGCGTCATTCTCAAACTGCCTTCACTCCGTTCTCAGTTACAGAAAATATTTGCAATGGCGGAGCTTCCCCCGTCCTCACTTATCCTCACTTGAAGTTGTCATTACAGTAGGCTTCCGGATCACACGGTTTACGTTCTATCTGAATTAGTGCCCCTACAGCTCGTCGGATTTAACTAATCATAGTTACTATTTTTGTTCAACACCGTTAACTACCTCCACGGCCCCAAGCCCCCAACCCTCAAAAATAAATAAATAAATAAATAAAAAGAAGAAGAAAAAAGGGGGAAGACTGTAGAGAGAAAAATAATGAACAATTCCGAAGATGGTACAAGGATTTCAAGCATAGAAGTGATATTCCCTTAACTCGGTAAGTTGGTGATAATACAGATGACTAATCAACGTTGTGAAACCCTGGAAGAAGGGAAATGATAAATCCAACAACAATCATTTGGATCTCCTTTGCTATCCCCCACCAGTTGACACCATTCCCTGCACCAGGTTCTGGCCGATTCTCATTTTCAACTTGTTGCTTTTTGCATGAAATGCAAGTTTCATGGCAAGGATCGTACATTAACCACAAAATCATTTGTTATTTTATGTTAATAAAAAATAATATACATTTATTTTTAAAAACTTTCACTATGAATTAAAAAGAATAATATTCGAAATTAGTATTTTATAAATCAACAGAATAAATAATTTATAAAATTTACACACACACACACACATATATATATATATATATATATATATTAAAAATGAATTTTAATTTCAAAAATTTATACAAATAAAAATGAATTTATAAATTTGCATATAGTATATATATATATATATATATTATAAATTATTAATATTTTAATTTGCATTAAATAACAATGGATTTATTATTTACGAAAATAAAAGTACTGTGTACAAAGTAGTAATATAATTGAATCTGTCAAATCTATTAATCTACATTTTATATAATGTATATAATGGAATAATTATTTTAGTAATTAAAATTTATGAATTTTTATATGATGCATTTTTAAAATTTTAATAGATTTGATATATTTTAAGTTAAGATTACATATTTTTATAAATTGTTAATTGATATTTTAAGTTAAATTTTATAATAACATATTTATTATTTACAAAAAATATAAATATTATTTATCATACATTTAAGAATTAATTTTTTAGTTGAATTTTTTTGTTAATGTTAAAAATAAAAATAGAAAATAGAAAAAAATGATATAATGATTCAATTATAATAGTTGCATATGGTTTATGCCCTACGCTTTAATAGATAATAAAAAAATATTGGCATTTTGCATGTATTAATTTGTAAAAATCTATATAATATTTGCCTTGGACTCTTGATTGAAGCATTATTAATAAAGTTGTATAATATCTACATGTCTTGTTATATATATCATTTAAATATACAATTTTTATATATTTACATATTATTTATAGATGTTTTGACATTAAACTTAATGTTATTTATATATTTATAGAATTTGTGTGCATTTTCTTAGTGTATCAAAGCGTTTCTATGTTTTTTCGTTCGTATCCATATGTTTCTCAAGTGTATATGTATCCATATCCAAGTTGTCCGATATAATACTCGATACCAATACTTTAATGCTTCTTTCACGATGGACATAATTTGTTGATGAATGAATTTAGTGTTCAAACAAAAAATGCAAGTGTATATCTATTTCTCATAAACAAGAATAAGATAACCATTGGTTTATGGGAAGATTTGGGTGGGATGGGAAAGTGTAAAAATTTACACTTCCATTGTTTGGTTTGTATATGGGAAAATAATAAGAAAAACACTGTTACGAGTTGGTTCTTCGCCGGATTCATGTAAGATGAAGAACAGAGCTCCATGACTATAGTGGCGATCAAAGAAGGAGAGGGAAAATGAGGGAATGAAAGAGATAGGAATGCTGAGAAAGCAGATCATCTCTATCGAGAGTTGCAATGGCGATCAGAGAAAGGGAGGAAGATGGGAAGAATAGGAAGAAGAAGAAGAAGAAGATGAGGGAGAAGAGAGAAGAGGAAGATGGAGGGAGAGATCATCGTATCTGGTGAAGATCGCCACTGCCCCTCGCAGAAGAGAGAAGAGAAAGGGAGGAAGACAAGAAGAATAGGAAGAAGGTGAGGGAGAAGAGAGAAAAGGAAGATGGAGGGAGATCGCCACTGCCCCTCGCACTGGTTCCTTGCCAACATCTAGTGAAGAAGAAGGCCAGTAACAGTCAATTTGATGGTAACAACGGTTTCTCAAGTTTTTCCACCAAAGTCGCACAATTTTAGTGCGAAACCAATTTCATGATTTTGAGATCTGGCATCCCACATTTTTCTCATCCCATCCCTTTATTTCCCTCAAAAGAAATAAGAGATTTTTTTTTTTAATATATTCCACTCTTTTCATCCTCATCCTACAAACCAAACGGAGCCTTACCGATTCTGAGAATCCATCTTTTACTAAAAGGATTATGAAAATCCTCATAATTAATGAGGGAAAGCAGATAGCATACGCATTTTCCTGCGTCAATGCGAATGCGCTATCAAAATGCTCCCGCCCGCATATGGTTCATACAATACGGGACGGGATTGGGTGGGCCTAACAAGTCTGCTGAGACGTACATTCTAATTTTCAAGATAACGTAGTCCAGCTGGCAATATGCCTTGGGAGTTTGGATCTCTGACCACCATTTCTAAATTTGTGTAATTGGGTTATGCTAACAAACAAATAAACTAAGTCGGGATATTCCTGGGAAGTGGGAACAACGTACTTTGGATGCGGGAATGGGAAAGTCCAAAATGCGGATTTCATTTCATTTTCAACCCCAAAAATAAAATCTATAAATAAATAGAATGCGGACGAAGTTGCATTACTATTTACTACTCACTCGGTGAGATGGTAGCGGACCGTTTGGTTGGCGTCTTCTTTCTTTTCCTCACGGTTACAGGCGTACCTTAAAATATATATATACTACGCATCTCCCATGTTGCAGAGGGAGGACGATCTCTTTACTCTTTTTAGTGGGACCACTAAATTGTGGTTCTGCTTCACAGTCAACCATGAAATTTTAACTTACCCCCCAACCAGCCTGGTGCCTGGTGAGTCACGGGTTCACACCCTGTTTGTCCACCAATACGTACTACCATATACCACCCACCAGCCAAAAACAAAATAAACCAAAACAACAACGGATATGTTTTCTCTCAAAGCCTAAACGGAAGAAAATGTTTACTTCATATGAAACAAAGGACCCCCGGGATCTAATGGAACCCCAACTGCTTGCTTCTGTGAGATCATGGGTTCCCTTTCCCAATAATAATGACTCGGTAGAGCTGAGCTCTACTTAGACATTCAATATCAGTTTGAGAAAAAGAGACATTCATCCTGTCCTGATTCTTGTATCATCATCATCTCCCAGGCCCAGCTAATTGAACCCTGTTTAGTGTTTCTGTTCTGTTTATTGCCATCCCATTGTTAAAATGTGAAAGCATACTTTGTATGATAGTCTCTGGTAGGGTCATCCTCAAATCACCCATAGTTCCTGTTTTCAAGTTTTAACCAGCATTTTTTTCATGGCAATGTTATTTATATGCAGAAATCCTCACTTGCCAACTGAATGGTGACTCGGTTGTCATGTTAGCTGGGTAGTCCCAGATTTGAGTCCCGCTATTTCCACTTACGCTGAAAAGTTAGTGTTGTGTCAAATACCAAAAAATAAAAAATAAAAAATGAAATCCTCACCTGGCGTCATGTTATGGATCTTTAGGCTGAGAAAAAAAATCATAAAAGAACAAGACCTTTCAAGGCTTGAATAGCAAGGGACAGAAGGCAAAATGGCAAACACAATCTTGAATTTAATGAGAGAGAACATGACTCCCCACTTCTTTTTACCACAAAATTCACTTCAACCATCACTACTAGTCTTGTGACCAATTATTCATCACCATCAATACAATCAAATGACTCACCATCATTGAAGGAAATCATTTTTTTTCTTCATTTCCTAGTCCAACTTCCGGCTAAAAGTCCGGGGACTGGACTGGGCATTCATCATAGGGCCCATCATGCTGAGCTCTTGTGCTTGTCACCTTACAGTCCTACAACTCCTATTTTACAGATGTTAATTTATAAAGAGAAGAAAAAAAAAACACCTAGCATTAGAGACCCTAACTTCTCTACATAATTGATAACCGAGAATGTGGCGGCCCTCAAATCTAACTAAAAAGTTCTTCCAGGTACTCTTTTTTGTTTCTTTCTTCATCCTTGCTTCTGCCTTTGGTACTATGAACAGAAAATCAATCCATATGAACGCCTTATGAGAGAAAATTTTTGTTCCCCCTTTCTCTGCCCTGTCAACCCCTTGAATTGGGTTGAGCAGTTGTAGTAGCTGTAGGGCTACAAACAGCCTCTACTGATAATCGTTTCAAAACATTCGGGCAAGGATCTGCTCCAAAATTGCTGTTGGATATGGTTACTGCACATCTCTCCTGCCCTATGCACATCTGCGGCAAAGTAAACAAGAACCAAATGAGATATGAGAACCTAAGCCATACATTTGCATATGGATAGAACAAGGAAATCAAACATGACTAGCATGGGCAAATGGAAAACACAAGGCATTATGACACATGCAGAACCACTGTGCATGCAAGCACACACACACACACACACACACAAAAGCAAGCATAGAAACAGTCAAATATATATTTTCTCAAATTATTACTTTGCATATAGTGTGCATAAAGTTTTCTAGCATATAAATATGTTGTACAGCTAAAAAATACAAAGACAAAACAGTATATATTGTCAAGGGATGCTAGTTGACTAGAGAGGGAAAAAAAAAAGATAAAAGTTGTTCCTGTACCTTATCTAAAATGGAATATGAGGTTGGAGCATGACAAGTTCCCCGCTGAAAACTTCCACAAGTTCCCAGAGGGGTTCCAAAGCTTGCAAATTTTATGGCAGAGATGGACTGACCCGGAGCACAATGCAGGTGAACCTTGGGCCTGTGGAACTCTTCAGTTCTGTCATAGCTTTCAATTTGCCAACTCTTGATGTTTGGATGCCACTCAGAGACATCAGCACAAATAGTGGTTACCGATCTTTTAACAAGAGAAATTCGTGATGCATCTCCACCTATCTCCTCAAAAACTACCAACAAATTTTGGGTGGGCTTCAACCAAGATCTAGGCACATGATACCTGATGATCCAACATTAAGAGAATGAACACCAAGAAAAGGAGAGACACCTCCAATCCCAAGCTTATCTGGGTAGGTTATTATTAGAGAAAGCATAAAGAAAGGGGCATATGATGCAACATTGAAAGATTTCCATTCAAACACTCATTACCATCGTTGAGTTGGTTGGCCACAACCAGTTTGACACTTGGGAGGCCTGAATGTTCCAGTGTAACTACACCCATTGCAGTCACCACTCGCATGGATGGTCCAATATCTTCCAATGCTTTGACCATTGATCCATACTTGACCCTTCCCCATACTACCCATGTCTAAGGCCAATGGCTCATCTCCTTCAGGTGCATTGAAGTAAGCCTGCAAATTCCAATAAGAGTAAATTCCTAACAACAAAACTAGTATTCAACAGCTCAAAGTTGCATTAGCCCTTGTTTCCTTACCTTGTACCATGTCAATGGCTGCTGTTTCTGTACAGCTAATGATCCTCGTATCCAATCAACATTAGAAATTCTATTTGGAGACACAAGATCCATGGCTTCTCCTTTCAGGCCAACCTGTATATACATACAACATTGATAAGGCAAAAAATTCTGGATTCTATCTTGCACCACTAAAAAATGCAGAACAAAATATCCACCTGATAAGACCATTTCTGCCAAGTCAAGTCCCTTTTTCCCTCGTCAAGACCATGTAGCACAACAGGACCTAGGACTCCTGTGCTCCACATTTCATAATGTGTTCCAATATTCTTCAACCAAAACAATGAAGTAGGTCAGAACTAATTATAATTGTTTAATGATTTGATCAAGAAAGCTCAAAAGTCTTTGATAGCCTTCCAAGTTCAATTCTTGGAATGCCCAATAAAAAAGTTGCTGCTTTAACTCATCCTTGTGCTAGAAAAGGTTGCTATTTCCATCAAAATTGGGAATTTCATTCAGGCTGAACAAAATAAAATATTTCAACATTTTGAATATTTCACTGAAATTTATGTATTTTTTTATTTGTCATACATAATATATAATATACCAACATATAATAACTAATTACATTTATTCCATACACTTAGTTAGGACTTAAGTTTTATTTGTTTAATCATCTGTATTTTAAAAACCATTTTAATCATGTTTGAAATAAATGTATTTGGTGGTTTGAATTTTGTTTAGCTCAAACAAAATCAAAATTTTGTGAAGTTTCTTCAAGGTTATAAAGACCATGACATTAGCATATTCAGATACTGGGTCACTGTGCCTTGACCAAAGCAGGAAACTAATTAAAACAGGGCACCAACCGGCAATCCAACAGCTATACTGAGAAGTGCAATTCTATTGATTCCAGCACGCAGGTTGACCTTCCCTATAAATGTAAATCTTCTTTTCTCCCTTGTCCCAGAAGCAGATCCTATTATCAAGGTAAAGCAGAAACAACTTCATTTAACTTTTCAGATGAAAAAGGTAGAGAGCTTAAACCATCAAACCACAATCTTGTATAAGTGTCTAGTTCCATGAAATAAACATAAAACCAGTGTACCTGAAAGTTGTCCATTAACATAGACATGTAAAGCATGGCCAGCTGACTGCACTATGAGAGTTGGATTTTGGCCTCCACGCAAAAATGATTCTGACGAACTAATTTCAACACTGTAAACACCATATATTAAGTTATTATAACAGTATATACATGTAAGGAAATTGTTTGAATTTTTTATCTATTATTGTCCAAAAAGACTAAACTGTCAAATTTACTCTGCTGTAAATGTGTAGGCAGGGGCAAGCAGCTAAAGTTGATGGGAAGAATAAAGGAGATATCTAATGGCAGTATGATCTTCAAGTTAATCTTATCAATCCCATTTGTGCAGTTGTTTTGGAAGATAGAAACAGAATATGAGGAGCAGCTCAGTAAGGTCCCTTTATCGGATGAGCATGGCACCCCATCAGGTCATTAGTAGTATTAATCAAATTCACATCAATGCATAAAGAGAACAGATGATATAATTCTGATATAAAGGATAACCTAGCATCTCAGATTTCAAGACTTTCTATCACCATCCTTGAGAACAATATCAATATTGGCATATTGCCAAAATGCAGAGGGTCAGGACCCAACATGTTAATTTTCAGATTTAATTGATATACAGTGCAAAAGTATAATATGATAAGATCCATCCGTTACTACCCCCCCCCCCCCCAAAAAAAAAAGAGGGGAAAAAATCTTTACTGTATCCATTTGGTTATTGAGAATAAGAATATCTTATTGGAATTCCAGAAAAATCTAATGGCTCTGGCCAAATCATCTAATCATGCTGAATTTCTGTCCTTGCAATCTCATAGATCGGGTCCTTTCAGTGATTGTTACCAAGCCAAATCATCCATTAAAAACATTATATATGAAATAATTAAATCACTCAATGACACTCAGGGTGTAAGTATCTAAGTGTTTAATGTCTTTCACTCACCTAGTAATGTACCACAGATAGTCACTGTTATCACGGGTGACATTTATCTGCTCCAAGAGACCAACTGTGGTAATCATTGAATTGTCATCCAGTGAAGAAATATCTTCATCATATGTCTCCCAAGCGAGCAATTTAGAGTTGCTGGGTAGCATTTGCATCTGTGATGTCTGAACTCCAATCTGTGACAGAGGCATAACTAGTTATCACTTTAGCAAGTTTTCTATAGCCTTTAATTTATAAAGAACAATGAAATAATAAAAGAATAGCCATCTACATACTGTGTAAATATGTGATGTGACTCATTTAGTTTTTCGTTTGAAATAGATATCAATTAAACCAACCAGATTTTAAAGATTAGACAACTTAAGGTAAGCAAACGAGAAGCTAATGGATTTACTTACTTTTGCAGTGTTGAAGACCACATTTCTGCAGTCTGGAAGGATACTGATGGACCATGGTGGCAGGTTATAGTGCATGTTATTGAACATTACCCTTGCAGCAGAATTTGGGTTGTAGTTTGCAAGAAAAGCTGCACATCCTCCTGACCTAGAAGAGAACACATGAGCCTGGACAAAAGCCAATCATTCAATCAGGTCATAAATAAGTTCAGTTAATTATGCCAAAATCTATATTACCCAGATGCAACAAGGAGACGGTGGATACATTGCAGATTGGAGTTTAAACTAAAAATTGAAATAACCAAGAATAAAGATGTCAAATGACAGCTGAGGCAGAGAGATAATCCCGGAACAGTAAGATCACTGACCTGTTGATAGCTTCCTAAAGAGATAACAGTAGGGTCAGCTGAAACTATAGCTCGCTCACATAGCTTAATAGTTCTATGGAGCTCCTTCAGATGTCCATATTTTGGTTGCCTTATCAAACCTATCACATTTCAATGAAGTGATTAATTGGGCAGTAGCAAAACTGTCACAATCAAATAATCAATTGCATACTTGATCTGTGTTGAGAAAAACTTCAATTTTTTTACCGTATTCATCAATTGGAGCATCATAGTCATAGCTGGTAGTGATGAAAGGGCCTCCAGCAGTGCGTCCAAAGTTGGTTCCTCCATGGTACTGTTGTAAGCAGTTTCCATGGTTTAGTTATACCAAACTAGGATTTCATGTAGTAAAGGCTTGGGTTGAGGAACAAAAAGGCACAAATAAAACTAACCATATAGTAATTAACAAAGGAGCCTCCCTTTTGTATGAAGCGAGCAACTGCAAGTGCCAAGTCCTGAACTGGCCTTTGGTGAACTGTGCCACCAAATTCTGTAAACCTTTAAGTTTCATCAACAAGGGGAAAATGGTGAGTGGAGTAAATTTTAACTTCTTAGATAACAGATCTTAATGGAAGAAGTAATTTTACCAGCCACTCCAAGCCTCAGTCCACATTGCGGGCTTGTAAGGTTTGTTGGGAGAAAAGGCATCACAGTAAAAACCATTACATGCATTTATCTGTCATCATATTGGATAAGATTTAAACTCAGAACTTCTAATCTGATCAATTTAACAAACAACTGAAATGATGACTGTTATCGGGGTAGGCAATTATGTTTTTCTTTTCCCCTAAACAGAAAAAAAATGAAACATTGGTAAATAGGACAGTAAAACAAAATAACGAGGTTTTAGCCCAAGTTAAAACAACGGGTCAACTCAAGAACCAAAATCCATTAACAAATTGATGACAAAAGAACAAGGAAGTCTAACAACCTAAGATATCAAATGTGACACAAAATGTATTATATTCAAAGGAGAGATATTGCACAGCATGGGATAGATCTGTGGTAAACAGTGTAAAATCACTTACAACCGGATCTGGGGCATCATCTTGTTTGCACATGACCCATGGAACCCCAGTACCCAACTTGACGGCCATATTTGCAGCCCAGGTCATGTAAGAATAACCAGCAGACCCAAATGCTTTACTTTCTGGCCCGTACTCATTCTCAATCTGCATAAACAAAATCAGTATGGATTTGCATTATGAGCCACACCACAAATGATAAAATAGTCAACTGATGACATAAGAGCCTATATATTTCTGTGTGATTTGCTTATGAACCTTCCTGTGCATTTACCCATTAAAGAGAAGAGCGGGGGGGAGCAACTGTACAGTGCTGATATCCAAGAACTTGATATCATAAAACACTAAAATTTTCACATGCCGATGACCCAAAACCAATACCTGAGAAAGAATGATTGGGCCACCCTGGGACTCAAACAGCCTTTCGCTTTTCATCATCTGTACAATCTTCTGGGTAAAACCTTGCATTGCCATCTGCATTAAAAGGAATCGATGAATTAACAACAAAAAACTTCATAATAAATAGTTCAAAAACTAGAAACTGGATTAACTACAGTGAACATACAGAATGCATATAATTTACTCTAGTTTCCAAATTTGCTAAAGTTGCTTCTCGCTCTACTTAGCTTTGGATTACAGTGAGAAAGTAGCAGGGGTATGGGCAAAACAAAGAAAGAAAAACAGTAAGAGAAAGAAAAAAAAAGGGGGGGGGGGGGGGGGGGGGGGATAGGGGCAGTGGAGAAAGCGGAGACCTTAAAAGGCTCGTTATCTGTTCTGAAACTGATGCCTGGAACATACTTCAACCAAACAGGAAATCCTCTGCAACAGAGAGAAAGACAAGAAAAGAAAAGAAAAATATTCAGATCAAGAAAACATAATATGTAGTGTAGAAGAGCAAACACTCATCTCTAATCAAAACAAACGATATAACCAAAGAAGAGAAAAGGCCCATCTGAAATCAAAATATTTCACTGTATGACAAAAAATGAAGATCTACAGGAGAAGAAAAAGGGAGAAATGTAAGTACCCAAAATTCCATTCTCCACAAATATAAGGCCCAATTCGGAGATGAACATATAGCCCTGCCTTCTGCACTGTCTTTATGAACCGAACCAGATCGTATCTCCCTTCGAAGTTGTACTGAAACCCCAACAGAAACCAGAAGGAAAGAAATACAGCAAGAACACTCAATGTAGGCTAAAATCAAAGATTGCGGAGAGAGAGAGAGCAGAGAGAACCACGAGAACCACATACAAAAATTAAAAATGAAGAGTAAGAAAGGTACATTGCCGGGAGACGGTTCGTGCACATTCCAGAAAACGTATGTCTGTATAACATCCAACCCGCCCTCTTTAGCCTTCTGTATAAGATCTCCCCACATCTACAGAAACCCATTTCAACCAAACAACAAAGTTTCAGGAAAAATACATAAAACCAACTGCATTCAGCATTCTCCGGAAAGAGAAAATCATGAAAGGAACTTTAGAAATGGAGCCAAGAAAAAAAAAAAAAAAAGGAAAAAGGTAACTACTTCAGGGGTGCTTCTGGGGTAATGTATGGATCCGGAGAAGAGGATTCTCCTCTGCCCATTAATGATAATAGCTTTCCTATCGTAAGTCACACTGCACTCGATCCATTGCAAACCCAGAGACAGAACCAAGAAGAACAAGAACAACTTGGAAACTGAGGTGGTTTCCATTTTCACTTCGTTTACAGAAGTGAGAGTCTGTCAGAAATCTACACTTGAATGAGAGGGAAGAAATCACATTAAAGAAGGAGAACAGAGAAGGAACGTTTCTCGGTTACCACTCTGCAACAACAATAACAGGGTCCATTCTTCCCGGAGTCCCCTCACCCATCATTTTACTATTATATATACAGTCTCAGATGTAAAAGCCTGCATGTCCACTTAACAGTAAAAATCTGTAAAATTTATGGGCTTTTAAAAAAAAAAGTAAAATTAATGGACTTTCCCAGCATTTAGAAAAATGGAAATTATTAAAAAAAAACTCCCTGAATTTTCCATCCTTTTTTCTCAGTAATCCATAACCCCTCCCACCCTAATTCATGACACTATTGACAGAAGATTTGAGTATACGAGTCCTCAATTCTCTTCTTATAACTTCAACACGTAAAAGAGTAAAGGTATTTACACATTTTTTTCAAAATGTTAGAATAGATTTTTTGTCTGAATAAAAAAACATAAGGGAGGTATATAAGATTATCAGAAAACCCAAAAGTGGTTTATGTAATTTTCTCTTAAAAATATATTAATTATAATAAACCCCTTTTTTCTTTTAGTTTTCTCTTATTTTAAATATCTTTTAGTCTACCTACCCACAAGCTAGATAAACTGTTTTTGTGTACCATTGTGGGAAAAATAGGAAAGGTGTACAAGCTAACTACTATGTTCTGTAAGTGGAAAATAAATCATATGAAGAAATAGTCCATGGAGACATGGGGTTTCAGTTAGACATTTACTTTGAAAACGGTTACTTTGCCCGAGTAAAGTGATCAACCAACTTCGGCAGGGACTGAGAGAATCGTAGACCAGAACCATCATCTATAAACTTGGTCTCTGTTACCTTCTTATTTCTTAGTCTCCTTCATTTTATTCATTTATTTATTTTGGCGAGGGCTTAATGAATACTTCTGTCCTTTGCATGTGCTCTACCTGTACTCTATTGTCCTTTATTTACTCCAAAGGAAGGCTTATTTGTCTTGCAAAGTGCATTAGTTACTAATTTATTATTAAAATAACCAACATAAAACAGAGCCTAGCTATGATATTAGAGTAATAATAAAAGAATAGTGAAAATTGCAGGATTATGATATTAGATGCTTCAATAATGACCACAAATAGATTGGGTGCTTCATTTGCTGCTTTTGTCTCGGGGGATTGCCTTTTGGGAAAAAAAAAAAAACATGAAATGATGTGAGAGTGAGAGTTAGACTTCTAGATTCCCCCTCCCCAATAAAAATAAACACCAACCCCCTCCCCTCTTCCTTTATAATTGAGATATGCTCCTCACATAACGCGTTTCATACCAATCTCACAATCACATCCCACCGTGTATTGAGAACATCTTCTCATGAATAATAATTTCTGATGTATAACTAGAACATGCTGTGAGATCAGTGTGAGGCTCACTCGTGAGAAACAGATCCAATCTCCTTCCTTTATTCTTCCTCAAAGCCTTGCCTTTCTCTTTCTCTTTCTCTTGTATATTATTAATCTATCTCCCATGTTTTGTGTTTACATGTAACTATCTAACCATCAAAACTCCAAAAACGTAGCTGTCAAAGTCACAGGATTCATTTGCCTTGAAGCTTCTTCAAGGAAACCAAATTATTTTTCTTTTCTTTTTTTTTTTTTTTTTTTTTGTATGGTGGTGTGTGGTACACAAACATACCATGATGCTGGAAGCCTTGAATGAAGTACATGGTTTATAAGCAGAGGAATCAGGTCTCACCGTGCATTGGGAACATCTATCATACTTATCATGGGGATATATTCTCAATACATGGGTAGGTGGTGCTGTGGGGGGTCAATGTGATCTCATCTAGATGGACCATGATTGGATCATGGGTTGTCTTCTATTCGTAAGAATCAAGATAGATAGGGACCAGGGAGTGAAGGGTCTTGTGAGGGGCATCAATTGGATGCCTAGGATCCCTTCCCTTTTCTGCGCCTACTTTGGTGGGCATCTTGATCTTTTCTCCATGTAAACCCTGATACAATTAATAGCACCCAACCCTTACAATACACAAGCACTTGAAACATATTCATATGTAAGCATCTGATCTGATGTAGTATTAGTGGTTGATGGAGAGCCAGATTAGTAGCACTACAGATTGGTATGATAGTACCACTGTTTGGCTCACATGGTGTAGTGTGGGTTGATATGTAAATTATAAAGAAAATCTGTTTTAGCTTTTGGTTTGTTGACTGCTCATTTGTTTCTTTTGGTCTTCAAGGGCGGGAAGGACGGGTGATGGGGAGACGAGTCGAGAGAATCGAGAGAGTCGAGACCCTAAACAATGGGCCCGGTTCTGGCTCCATAAATTCTGACATTGGTCAGCCACATGGCTAGACCGGGGAGCAACGACTTAACGATCAAGTGTGTCTTTACTCTTTAGTCTCACTCTCTGGTTATATATATATTATTTATATAAAATTAATTAATAGGAGAGAGTGATTGACCATGGTTAGTTTTATTATTAAGAAAATAATAATAATGACGCATGTGAACCACTTATTTTATCATCACTAATGTTGACTTCATGAGAGGTATACATGTTATTAATAAAACTATTTGGCAAGGGATCTTCAGAGGTTTTCAAAAAAATTGGATAAATTTAAGAGACTGTCAGAAATTTGAAGAGGAATTTCAGATAATAACCCTTAATTTGAATAATGCACCTTCCTATAATCCTATTGGAAGGCATTTTGGCAGACAACAAATAGTTTAAAAGGAATTGGAACCCTAAAAAACAGTTCTGGTAATGGATCGATCCTGCATGCTCCCTCGCCATCCACAGGGTTGCAAAGAGAGAGAGAGAAAAGATATGGACTTGATTATAGATTAAGGAATCTCATGAGTAGATCTGTTCATGGGCCAAGTTTTGGGCCTAACTTTTCATTATATCGGGTTTGGGTTTTGGGTTAGATCTATTTAAATTGACAAAAGTCAAGCCCGAGCTTAACCCATGAGTTGTCAGAATGATGGATCGGGGACAAAAATAAATAAATAAAAATTCCTTTTTTTTATAGTAATTACATATTTACACATTTAGAACTTAGAAGAGGATTAAGGGGTCCAGAGAGAGTAGGATATATGTGAGGTCTATTGAATTTTAATTATACTTACACTAGTGAGGATTCGTGTGATGTACGAGTTTTGTTATGAGAAATTAAACTAGAAGGACCCTTACGATATTTTCAATTTGGCAAGTCAATTTTATTTTTAATTTTTTATTGAATACTTTTAAAACTTTATTCATGTAATTATTTTTCAATGGATATTAAATAATAAACATCTCAACTACACTAAAGAAAAAACTCACTTGTTGAAGGAATCATACTTAGTACTATAACTGCAAGGTTCAGACTGTCAATACAGCCCAATATGTTACAAGGGGTGTATCGACTTTGAACATGGCATTTTTTTTTATTATTTTGAAATTTCAAAGGGGTTGAAAAAAATGTATTTAACATTTAAAATAAAAACATCATATCAATGACCTGTTGGATGTTGATACAATATGTATCAATACAATGTGATAATATAGGGCAATATGTTGCAAAATTTTGATCCTAATCCGAACCCACCAAGAAAATTATTCATGAAGCTGTGTTTGGTTTGAAGAAAAAAGTAGAAAAATCTTTACAAACCTTGTAATTTTTTTTTCATTTCCCTACCTTTTTCTTCAAACCAAACATAACCTAAAAAAAAGAAACTAATATAAATGGTGTATTAGCGCTTACGTATAGGATCTGCTAACTAGGTATATATTTCATAATTTTTGTAGGCAGTTCCACAAGTCCGAGTGTGCGACGCAATTAGTCTATGTTGGTTATCAAATATCTGACACAAGTAAACAACTGGATCGTGGATACCAAACCCCATTTCGGAGGACCATTAATCAAACAAAGCTTTAGGAAAGATCCATTCCTTCTTTTATTATTATTATTTTTTTTTTTACTTGAAAGCTGTGATTACAATTCTTATCTTTTCCAACATTTTCTATAGTTTTTTATTTTATTTTATTGTTTGCGTGTTGTCGGAGCCAGAGCCATTACTTGTGACTTGTGTGTCGGGGACCATACATTGAACAAATGAACGCATCCAAATCCCCGCATTTAAAATTCCGTCCTCCATTTCTAATTCCTCCTGATCATCAACTCCCACGATCTGAAATCTGAATGCTCGCGATGAATTCGTAAGGTGGGCCACGGGCCGCGTGGGTGTTCAATGGACTCTGATCTCAAGAAAAAGTTTGTCATGTGGAAGATCCGTTATCAAGTCACAATATAAAGTGGATAGGAGAGGCCTAACAGATATATAGTGGTAGTTGTTAATGGGGGCCCATGAAAAAGCGCGTCGGTGCACATGTGATGTGCCATGCATGACCTCCACGAAGTCTCTTTCACATTAATTATTGAGACCGTTGCAACTCTTCTTTCTCTTCGATTCGCAGAGTCCACCCTAGATATTTGATAGTGAGAGAAAGTAAGAAGAAGAAATTATAGACCAGTCGGAAGAGAGATAGACTGTAAATTAATATCAGTTAAATGGCAGGAAAAAAGGATAAAACTAAAAAAATAAAAAAAACAGAAAAAACGGAGAAAAAGGAGATAGACCATTTTCACTTGTGAATTGAATTTTACATTTTTTTTTAAAGAAATATTAAAAAATATAGTGAAAATCATAGTACAGATACGCCATAAGCTATTGCTTCCCACTACTCAGTCGCTTACTCTGTGTGCAAGATATGTGTATTGATGGTTGCAGATTTATCAATATTGTTTCAGATGGCTCTACAAGCACTGTAGCAATGAAGTACTACCACTCGGGGAATTATTATAAATGAAACACATACCATATGTGGCACATTTAAAAAATAGGTGGGTCCACTAAATGGACCCAAGATTAGGGATGCTCATGGTTTGGTTAACCAACCCATGGACCAATATTTGAGACCGAACCAATTTTATGTTTTTTTTTTTAAATATCAAATAGAAGCTGAATCAAATCAATTAGCTAAGGTTTTTGAAACTCAATTGCACAACGAACCGTTTAGGGGTCTGGTTTTGGGGTTGAATGGTCCGACCGTTCAAACCAAATGGATAGCCGATTTAAAAAAAAAAATAATAAAAAACAGCTAAATCGTTGAATGGTTCGAATGACTTGACCACCCGGGTCAGCGGTTTGCTGACCAAACCAACGTTTTTTGATGAAATATCATCTCTAAGGTAAAACGGAACCGGTCACCTGACCTCTTTCCGGTTTTTTCAGTTGATCGGTTTGATTTTCTCGGGGTTTTTTTGTTTTTAAATTTATGTATATATAATATTATAAAAGATGAAGGTTAGGGATGTGGAAATAGCTTGTGATAACAGATCCGAACCCTCTAATGTATGGGATATTCTTAAATAATAAACAAATAACTCACTAGTGATGTATGGTGAGTCACTTGCCTTTAGTTGAATTTTTTTTTTTTTCTTTTTAACATCAGACAAAGAACATTTGGAGGACCTATGAAATGTGTCCCTAATGATAAGTGACGTTTTTGGATAGGATTGTAGATAGAGGTGATTACTGTTAGCCCAACCTGGCCCAGAATTATATATTTTTTAAATATATATAAAAATAAAAAGATCAAAACATTATATTTATTATATAAAATGATTTAGAAATGACTTGGGTGTCACATATAATAATTAAAATAAACTAAAATAAATTCCGTGAAGCTGGAACTTATGAACCTTATAAAACTATTGTATTTTCTCGAGAGTCATTTTGAGAGTGGAAAACCATGAATAGTTATATAGGCATGAAATTTTCATGTAGGATTTTTCCTATTTTCTTTACTGTTTTTAGATTCCAAGAAAAAAAAAGAAAAAGAAAAGAGGGGTAAGAAGAGGTGAATAGGTCAACCAATACAAAAAGTAATGGGAAGATATGCATATGTCACTTTTTTTTCTGATAATTAAATAAACACTTTATATTTGGATATGTGGATAGTGATACTTTATAGACGGAACTTTTAAATGTGTTAATTTAGTATTTGAATTTTTAGAAATATACATTTAAGTCCAATTTACAGTAAATTAAAGTAATGGTGAGTAGACTTATTCATGGGGTGGGCTCGGGCTTAGCTTTTGTCAAAATTCCAATGGATCCGGCTCAAAGCCTGACTTATGAACAGGTATAATGGTGAGGGGTAAAATTATGAAAATGGGTCTTGATTATCTTTTTTTCACTATTTCTTCTACCTTTGGACTTGGAGCGCAAACCAGCAGTGGTAAAATAAATTCACCCCAATTAGGGATTGTTTACATTGTTGTCATTGTTTGCATCCAAAGAAAGGTTTTAAAAATCGATCGGGAAATGGAACCACTTTGGCCATTGGTTTTCGTGTTAATGGTTTGACCGTTCGGTTTGAACGGATGGCCCATTCAAACTTAAAAAATATAAAAATAATAATAATTAACTAAAATATGACCAAAAAACAGTTGCCTAGGTCGAATTGGCAGACGATTTGGTCAATCGGGTCAACAAGTTGTTGACCAATGATTAGGTTAAGGGTGAAACGAAACCAGTTGCCTTGATGGTTTATAGACCGAATGGTTCAACCGTCCAAGTCAACAACAGTTTGAAAACACTAATTCAAAGTTTAAAGGTAGAAGAAAAATGAACAAAAAAATAAAAAGAGTAAAAAGCATGAACATTTTCATAATTTTATCCCACATCGTAAGATCAATTTAATTGAGTGGGATGTAAATGCATATCTTTGGAAGTTTAGGTATTAAAGTGATACATTTGAAAGTTTAAACCCTAAAATGAAAGCACCCCATAAAACAGGGTACCTATTTGTAATTTACCCATTATATTTTAATTTAATATTAACATTAAACTTGGTCATATTGGTAGTTGAAAGTTTTAATATATTAAAACTTGTTCAAATAGAGGAATTTATTCTCACCATGTGTGCAAAGTTTAGTGGGCTCATAACCAAATAATAGAGAATCGAATAGTGAGAAACTGAAAATGGGAGAATTCCTTGAGACTATGTTTGATTTGAAAGAAAATAAGAGGGAAGCAGAAATTTGAGGAAAATTCTTAACAAAATTTGTGAAATTCCTTAAAATTTTTTCCCAATTCTCTGTTTCTCTTTTTCTTTATATTAAACCAAATACAGGACAATTTACATATCTTAAAATTAGCATATTAAGAACAAAATATGTTTTCTATGAATGGTAACATCGAATTTGTCCGACTCTTGACTTCGTTGCATTAGACTTTACAATGTGGGGCCACTGAAATTAAAAGAATAGTGGAGGACAAAAAAGAGTGTCAAACTCTAGAATTCTTGGACTTACAGACATTGTGGAACCCATGAAATGAATACTACTAGAAAGACGACAGAACATGTCTTTTATGGGTCTGCCTGTAGGCCGAAGAAAACAAAGAGTTATATTGCTTTTGATTTATCAAAAAAAAAGAGTCATATTAACACCTTGTTTAATTACTAGCTCATTTAAATATAGCATTTTAATTACATATTTAATTATTAAAATTAAATAAGCACCTTTGCCACTGGTTAGGAATTGAGTGGTAATAAAATATCAGCTCAAATTGTTATCTCACAACTTATCAATCATACTAATTATTGCATAATTAGAAACAATCATCTGTATAAGAAGGGCCAGAGTTGCCCTAATTAGGTTGAAGTTGTGGGGTCGTAAAGTTGATATAAACTGAGGCATTTGTATCTCAGTGATTGGATTGATGAATCAGAGACTCAGAGGCTCAGAGGTTAATAGGAATACAAGGAGTCCGGATCTGTATCTGTTCCTTACAAGGACCTTCCCACATTGATCTTATAGTATGTCTTGGCCACACAACGGGAATATCTTTGATAAATGTATTTTTTTATAGATGAAGAGATGTTCTCTATACATAGTGGGATGTGATTATAAGGTCTGTGTGAGAAGTAGATCCCAATTCGAATAGTGATGTGGGTTAGCCTGGCTCAGTCCACATAGGGCTAGAAGGCCCAGCCCACTAACACCTGCTAACGTCAGACACGGTAGGTGAGAACCCTGTTGTCTTTATACGGAGCCAATCACATAACTATCTGGCGTACCGCCAAGGCTTACAGTCTGACCTTGTCCCGCTCTCACCAAGGCGTTCATCTTCACCTACCACCAGCACGCTCAAGTATAAATAAGAGGTAACTGCCCCTTGAAAAGAGGTTGGAACGGAGTAATTCCAACACTACTCGCTCATTTACTTCCTGCACCAACATTGTCTACCTAGCATTAATTCAGGGAGATCTAGTGCATCTGAGGACTCTCTCCAGGAGCACTTTTGCACTCTCCCCTACTTCACACCTCTTACTAACTTGAGCGCCGGAGCCTCCGCATCGGGTATCCACCCCGAGGTCTCTGACACTTCCTATCTTGCAACATCTCAGGTCACCAGGGACCCCGCCTCGGCTACCATAGTCCTCGGAAGGAGTACTTCACTTCGGCTTTCCATCCTCGTCTTTGGTCAACCTCTTTCGAGGCCTCGAGGTCCTTGGCTAATGCTCGGAGCTTGAAGGGTGAATTTACCTTGTTGCCCTCGACCAACCCGTGCGGAAACTATTGGCGTCGTTAGTGGGAACTTGGTTGCTAAGACGACCCCCACTTCAGGATAAACAATAATAACACTCTAAGATCCAAAATCCCTTTAAGCTCGGAAGCCATGGTCAGGAGAGCCAGGAACAATCTGAACCTGGTTACCTACAAACAGTTTCAGGTCGTCCTCGATCGCTTGGACCACCTCACCCAACGAATGGAAGAAGTCTGCCCCCGAGTAGAAGGTCCCTCTCAAGGCGGCTGCCCCGCTGGGGTGTCAGAGGATCAGGGAACATCAATGTACCGGCCCTCATCCACGGTAATCCGTTGGCCGAACCGTCATAATCGAGCAATAATCGCCTCCCCGACTCACCTTGAAGGAATGTCTGTCCTCCTAGCCAAAGGGAGAGTGTGCCTGCTCAATCCAAAGACAGTCATCAACCTTCGGACTAGCACCACCGCCGCCATAGGGAAGCCTTCGAGGACGATGATGGGCAGTCCGGCCACCCTGGAGTTCGCTCCTGAGGCGAGAGCCGACACCACCCCACTCCACCTCTCGTCTCAGACCTCAAGGACGTTTTTAATGATCGTCGTGCCCACAGAAGAGTGCACGACCCTGTCTCGGAGTATTCGGGAGTTTGAGCCGACACCCTTTGAGCCCGCGAAGACAGGAGCAGGGCCCATGCCCGTGCTGACCCAGGGATTGCCGAGTTGCGAGTCGAGATTGGGGCCATCAAGGACGAGCTCTGCCAAGTCAAGGAGAGTTGAGTTGACGCCTCAACCAATCATGGCGACTCCGTTGGTCACATGGACACATTCACCCATGAAATCATCTCGGAGCCGCTCCCCCTACACTTCAAGGCTCTCACACTAGAGACATACGACAGAAGCACTGACCCCGATGACCACCTGGAGGGTTTTAGGGCGCTCGTGATACTATACGGCTATTCTGACGCCTTGACGTGCCGGACCTTCCAGGCTACCTTCAGGGGGGGCGCTCACCCCTGGTTCTCCAACCTTCCTCCTCGATCAATCAGCTCGTGGGAGCAATTTACAACTCTGTTCCTCACCCGCTTCATCAATGGCAGACGATGCCAGAAGAGCGTAGTTTCTCTGATGTCGTTCAAATAGGAGTCGGGTGAAAGCTTGCGGTCTTACATCGACCACTTCAAGAAAGGAGATCTCAAAGTGTGAAACCTCGACCCCATGGTCTCCATGCACGCGGCCATCTCCAAGACCCAGTCGAAGACTAGACTCGAATTACTCAAAAAGGCCCAAAAATACAATATGGTCGAAGAGCCTTCGATCGGGGACGAAAAAGAAAGGGCAGCCGAATGCCACGACGGGTCCCTGGAGAATAACAAGAAAGGTGGAACCAGCACCACCCTGGCAACAATGGCGGCAAAGACAACAAGAAGCCCACCACCCTGGCCTTCAGGGACTACACGCCACTCAACTCCACCCGCACCCAGATTCTGATGCAGATAGGCAAAGAGAAGTTTGTGAAGTGGCCAACAAAACTGAAGCAAAACCCCAAGAAGGGGAACCCTACGAAGTATTGCAAGTACTGCTGTGGCATCGGGCACGACACCGAGGACTGTTACGACCTAAAGAATGAAATAGAGTCCCTCATTTGCCGAGGACACCTCAAGCAGTTCGTCGGAGGAGAGGCCGACACCTTGTCATCCCAGCAGCAGCAGCACCAGCAAGTGGCAAGCATCATCGACGTCATCACCGGGGGCATGGCCTCGGGTGGAGCCTCGGCCTCAACTCGAAAAGCCTACGCCAGGCAACTCAACATCCAGGAGCTTGCCCCAAAGAAGTAGACTGTATTTGCAAGCCCACTCCATAGTGGTCCTGAAAAATTGGCCCCTTAGGGCCGTCCTCGCCAAGCCAGAGACTTCAGGACGCCTGATTAAGTGGGCAATAGAACTATCAGAGTTTGACATACAGTATCAATCGAGGCCTGCGATCAAGGTGCAAGCCTTGGTTGACTTCGTAGCAAAAAGCACTTTTAGTAAACCCTTCGGTCAGCCTCGCGAAGATGAGCCAAAAGAAGAACGAACGACCGAGGAGGTCGCCCCCGCGTGGAGACCTTTTGTCAACGGTTCATCCAACGCCAAAGGGAGTGGAGCGGGCCTCATTCTCCTCACCCCCAACAATGTCGTCAAAGAATATGCGTTGAGATTTGAGTTCCATGCATCCAACAATGAAGCCGAGTACGAAGCCCTCTTGGCGGGGTTGCAACTCGCTTGAGAGCTCAGCTCCAAGCACGTTGAAGTCCTCAACGACTCGTAGCTGGTGGTGAATCAAGTCAATGGTGAGTATGAGGCCAGAGAACAAAGCACGTCAAAGTCCTCAGTTCCAAGCAATGCTTCTCTCTACAGCAAGTCTTGCGATCCGAGAACTCCCGAGTTGATGCCCTCTTCAAATTAGCAAGCACCTCGGATGCAGCCCTCGGCCGCACTATGCGCGTGGAAAGACTAGCCCGACCCTCCATAGAGGACATCGAAATCCTACTCATGGAGGCTGAACCATCTTGGATGAATCCTACCGTCGACTTCCTACTGACAGAAAGGCTACCCGATGATAGGAACAAGGCCCGAAAACTCCGACGACAGGCAGCACACTACACTTTGCTAGAAGGAAAATTGTATATGAGGTCCTTCACATTGCCTTACCTCCTATGCCTCCACAAGGAGGAGGGCGAGTATGTGCTCCAGGAAATTCACGAACGCATCTACGGCAATCACCTTAGTGGCCGGACCTAGCCCAAAAAACATTAAGGCAACGGTACTTCTGGCCGACACTTCACAAGGACGCGGTCGAACTGGTGTGGAAATGTGATCAGTGTCAGAGACATGCCAACATCCTCTGGGCGTACCGAACCACACCTCGGACAGCGACGGGAGAAACGCCCTCCATCCTACCTATGGCATGGATGTAGTGATCCCAGCTGAGATTGGCCAACCAACGCTTCGGATCCAAGGGTATACCAAGGATGAGAATGACGAGGCACTTAGAGCAAACTTAGACCTGCTAGAAGAAGCCTGAGAACAAGCACAGATTAGGATGACTACCAATCAGTAGCGAATGACCTGCTACAACTCTAGAGTGAAAGAAAAGCACTACAGAGAGGGAGACCTCGTCCTCGGGAAGGTCATGGTTCTTGAACCTGGACGTGGAACTCGGAGAACTTAGAAAACTTAGATGGAAGACCCGTTCCTCAGACGTGGAACTCGGAGAACCTCCAGATGTACTACCTCTATGTTGGCAAGCTTCCGCAAAGGCTTCTCCCTCGACGTGTCAGTGGTGGGTCTCTTCTTTCCCACCTCGGGCCCCTCCGTGGGTCTCTTCGGCGCCTCTTCTCGAGCGTGGAATAGTCTCAACATCAACTCCACGCCCCTGAGCCGAGCCCACACCATCATCGCCACGATGGTCCTGAGGGCGTTAGGTACAAGCTGGCTGATAGTGAAGTCGTACCACTTCAACAGCTTGGAGATCATGGTTGGAAGGGAAAACTTCAGGCCAGACTCTAAAAAATGCTAGTAGATGTAGATTTCTCCCTCCTCGGGGGTCCACAGCCTATTGCCCATGTCGGGGACCCTCAGGCTATAGGACCAAGGTATGTGGAACCTCTTCGCCAGGGATTTGACCTCGCACACGTCCAAGGAGCTGTCAAACTCCGAACGTGGGACGCCAGCATCAGCCACCCTTCGGGCAGCACTCCCCCTACTGGTCTAGCAACGAGTTATGCGGCATCACCCTCGGAGAGAGGAGATCTCTCAGGCTCTCTTGGCGACGCCGAGGCGGCGCTTTCATGGGGAGAGTCATTCCCCCGGTGACTACCCTCGGCACCCCTCGAGGTTAACCTCTCCCTCCAAACAGCCACCTCACGTCGATGGGGGACTATAGCTAAAGAACCTAGAGAAGACAAGGGAGAGGGGGTTGCAGGAGAGCTCCATCCTGAAATGTTCGGGAGTTCATGGCACTCGGGACCAGAGTCTGAAAATGACATTTTGAGATTACCTAAAAAGGATGGAATGTCCCGAAGAAAAAAAGAAGCAAAAGAGTTATGGACACTTGGGAGTTAGGGAGTTGTGTTCACTCGAGAGCAAGGGTGTTTAAGTCTAAATGGAGAAGAAAAGCACCGACAGGGCCCCTATTTAAAGGAAAATGAGCGGCTTGGATTTCTCTAAATCCAACGGCTGAAATCAATCTGCTCCCACCATCCAACTGCGATGTGCCACCTAGCGCAGGCCCTTGGAAGACGAAACGACGCCCAAAGCAACGGTTTAGATTGGTGCAGATCCAACGGACGAAGGAGCCCCCTAGCGCAAGCCCTCGGAAGACGAAACAACACCCAAAGCAACGGTTCAGAACGACACAGATCCAATGGATGTGGGAGCCCCCGGTCCTGTGAACCAGTCTCACCGCACCTCCTAGCGCATGCCCTCGGAAGGCGAAATGACGTTGGGTGAACCGCAAAGACCGCCTGCAGCAACCCACCGAGCAAACCGAAAGGCCCGCTCGTCACAGACCACCGGATGGACTGTTCAACCCGGTAAACGCAGGACTCCTGGGATGGTCGTCCCTTGCACGGTAGCCCTGCTAACGTGACTTGCCCGTGTGAGATATGGGACACCCTCGCCAGGCCGAGGCATCCACATCACTTGCGCTTCCGAATTGAAGAGTGACGGCATGAACAACGAAGACAACGCCACTACAGGGCATCCCTCGGTTGACGATTCTGAAGGCATAACGACCACTACTCCCAGTGACCGAAGCCGAAGCCTCACTTCGATTACCACCCTCATTATGGGCAAAAGCCGAGGCCTCACCTTGGTCTCGGGAGTGGGGGGCAAGTGATGTGGATTAGCTTGGCCCAACCCACATTGGGCTAGAAGGTCCAACCCACTAACGCATGCTAACGTCAGCCACAATAGGCTTTACCCTGCTACCTTCGTACGGAGCCAATTACATAACTATCTGGTGTGCCACCAGGGCTTGCAGTCTGACTTTGTACGGCTCTCATCCGAGGCGTTCATCTTCACCTACCACCAACACGGTCAAGTATAAATAAGAGGTAACTGCCCCTTGAAAAGGGGCTGGAACGGAGTAACTCCAACATTACTCACTCATTTACTTCATGCACCTACATTGTCTACCTAGCATTAATTCAGGGAGATCTGGTGCATTCGAGGACTCTCTCCAAGAGCACTCTTGCACTCTCCCCTACTTCACACCTCTTACTAACTTGAGCGTCGGAGCCTCCGCCTCGAGTATCCACCCCAAGGTCTCTGACACTTCCTGCCTTGCAGCATCTTAGGTCACCAGGGACCCCACCTTGGCTAGCAGTCCTCGGCTACCAAATCCTCGGAAGGAGTACTTCGCTTCAGCTTGCCACTCTCATCTTCGGTCAACCTCTTTCGAGGCCTCAAGGTCCTCGGCTAACACTCGGAGCTTAAAGGGTGAATTTACGTTGTTGCCCTTGGCCAACCTGCGCGACAACAAATACTAAGACCCTTTACAAATTTTGTATAAGTTTTCTTACATTTCCCTTCCTTTCCCTATTTTTTCCTTCAAACCAGACATAGTATAAGTGTGAAGGCAAGGCAAGGTGCCCATGAGGTCCATGGGCCATACTAAGACAACCTGCAATCTCCACTGTGCGAATGATGGCAGCAAGAGCAACCTTTCTGCTCGGAATTCTATGTTTCTTTTGTTGTAACTACGGATACGTAGCTGTGCAGCTTTTAGTATGCATGGTCGCTTCAGAACCCACCGGCTGTACACAAACAAGGCGAAGAGAAATCTAGGGCTCCCCTACGTTAACGTTAAATCCAATGGAAAAGTATCCATACCCATTTTTCGGCAAGGTCAACAGTCAACTTGCCATCTTGTTGTCCTTAGCTTGTGGGGTTCCCATTTAGTTCTTGTCCAAATCCTGTTCCAATCTGACCCAACTGCCGGTGGGGTCCGGTCCTTTTCCTACTTGGAACTTGGACCGCCTGAGCCGGTCTGGTTCTACACCAACCAATAAACTAAAATTTGCTTTCACGTCTCTTGATGCGTACACAGTAAAAAGGGCACGGACGAGGTTCTGAGAAAGGCAACAACGATTTTGTTTCAAATTTTCGACTTTCTCTACTTTCAAGGAGGAGAGGAGTGAAAATGGAAAACAAACAAGTTTGTTACTGTTTGCTTTAAGTAGAGTTTTTGCTTAAAAGAGATTAATGCTCAAAACATGGCTAGTTATCATTCAATAATGACGGCAATCCTTGCAACTTGCAAGCAAAAATTCTACACATACTGTACAATAATCTGGTCGCATATTGGGAATATCTCTCCATGAATTTAATATATTTATTGCCCACGCACAAAGTTCAGATCTTCTACCAATAAAACATGTTCCAACCCTCTACTAACTTGATCTAATACCGCACATCTCACCATGACATTGAGACCGTACATCTCATGCACCTGCCATGTGAGATTTCATATTGATAGAGGTTTGGAACGTATTTAGTTAACAGGTAATCCAGACTCGCATGCATATGCCATTGTCATTGTCATTAATAAACTTAAAAGATTAATAATAATAATAATAATAAACAAAGCTACACTATGACTTATGATACTAACATTAGTTGATGTGTCCTAATTCTATATTAAGTCCCCTCGTTGTTCATCAATCAACATCCCATAACAACCCAAGCCAGCCTTGTGATATGTAGAATATAGGCAGAGATGATGACTTATCAATGGTAAATCAAGGTTTTCTAGCCAAGTGTAGCAGAGATTTGGCGTCCAATCCCCCTCGCACCAGGGTTATGGGGGGTCCACTTGACACCCTTCAAATGGGAGGTGAGTCGTCAAACCCGTGGAACTGTAGGCTTTCTATGAATGAACTTCACATGCACCCTACTCTGTTCCCCACTGCCGATTCCCATGTCTTGTAATGATAATAACCTTACGAAAAAAATAATAGTATTGAAATAACTAAACTTGAGGCTAAAAGGTAAAGTGGGCCATTGGATGTAGGGGGTGTTGGAGAAGGTGGTTGGTTTTAATTGGAACTTTATCACTTATTAAGGTGGTTAGCTCAGCTTATCAGAAAAGTGGAGTAGGATTGGAGGTGGAATGGGGCAGCCTTATTGACTTGCAGCACAATAACAACGAGGAAGCTACCCCCCATTCAGTTTTTTTTTTTTTTTCTTCTATTCTAACTCCATAAAATCCTCATCTGTCACAACTCACAACAAGTTTTGATCTTCTGTTTGAACTACTTCTGGACTAGTCGATATCCGAGTTGGGCCCAATCATTCAACTGCCCAGTAACGTATTGGCCCATCAAGACCCAATCAATATATGTCCGACCGCATCTTTATGTCTTTTTATAAAAAAGCTTTGATTGATTGATCCATTGATCAAAGAGTTAAATGTGCCTCTGCTGTTAGATTGTAATGATCAAACCAGGCTGTCGAATGTAGACAGCCAAACTTTCTCTGGGCCTTCACCTTTTAAACATGGAATTTGTAAGTTATGGGAGCCCCCAGATATAGGATACAGTACTGACCTTGGATGATCCAAGGTGTTGGGGCGATCCCTCTGGTGAGTGGTGAATGGTGATGAGATTCTCTAGCCCGTTCAAACATGTGCATGTCCCAGGTTCATAGTCTAAAATCACGGGAATCCAGTTGAACATTGAGAAATTCATATGCTTTCATTCTATAACTTAGGCCTTGTTCATTAAACGGTAAGCCATTTGTCTAGTTAATTAGATGTGTTTATTCAGGTAGATGTTTCTTGAGAAATACTTGCCCAGATAAGTGTATTTATTAGTATTATTTTTATTTTTCACGTGAAGTTATATAATTACAACGACCATTTTATCCATAAAAATGTCATTATTGAATGTATAATATTGTTCCATCATATGTTAATTATTTTCCATGAGGACAGAAAAGTAATTTACACAAGTCTCATATTGGCAATTTGGGAGACTTAAAAAAAACTTTGCATTCAATTTGAAATATCAATTATTAGACCAGACTCTAAGGACCAAAGTGTATTTATCAGGTTAGTTGGGTTTTTATAAATTTTAGGTTTTAATTTTATTAGAATATTCAGTTATTCTCAGACTCCTCTCAAACCCAATCTGATGTTGGCCCTAGTAATTCTAAGGCACCAAGAAAGAAAATCAATTATATGTTTGGAAATATTCTACTATCATGGATGTAGCGGGAACTGGCATAAGAATAGTTTGCAATAAATGTAAAAGTGATTTTTGCTATCAAAGTAGTGTTGGCACAAACTATTTGAGAAGACATGTCTTAAAATATTAGATGTCGAATATAGAAAATTTTAATATTTTAGCCTATTGGAATGCACAAGAAAAATAATTATCCTATGTTTGCCGCTATGCCACGTGATCTACTAAGTAGCATTGAAATATTGTTTTAGTGCATGAAACAAGATGCTAATGAGAGGAGCCAAATGACAGGTGAAACATTTGAGATATGCATTTATATAAAAGATTGGTTGGATGCAGAAATATACCGCAAGATAAAGAACATAATACACGCCATCCAATGTATCACGCGAAGAAGAGGAAGGAGGGACTTGAAGAATATTTTTAGATTATTATAAATTTTGAGATTTTCAATTTTATTTAATCTTGTAAGTTATCTGTAATATTTTTCAATTCCATTGTGAATTTTTAATTTTAATTGTGTTATAGCATTTTTTCATTTTCATTGTATTTTTTTTTCAATTTTGTTTAATCATTTTATATTTTTATTGTATGAATCGATTATTCATATGGAACAAAATTTTAAGAATATTTTTTTTTTCAAATTATTGTTGCAATAATTGAATTTGTCATTTTTTTCATTAAATTTTTTCAGTTTTTGATTTTTTTAATGAAAAAAATAAATAAAATGAAATAATACGGGCTGACCCCCAGCCTAGGCTCATTCAAGTTGGACTAAGAACTCCCCTCTTGGGTGATGTCAACAGACATAGACCTCCCCTCTGTTAACAGTCCGTCAAGAACCATTTACACGTGACTTCACATGATGCTGATTTTTGTTGAAAATCTCAAATTTGCCCCTTGACGGACCTCTGGCCATGATTAATAGCTCAAAATGTTGGAAGAAACATTGTCTTTGTTTTCTTTTCTCACTTTAGGTCTTCTGTTCTCCATCTTCATAGCACTGTATAGTTTCGTACTCCTCTATTTTCTGTGGATTTTCCTAGGCCATGTTTTTTCTCCTGTCTTAATTGGAATTTTCTATCAACCTTGCTTGGATTATAGGAGCCGTTCAAAGTATTGAAGAAGGGAATACTTTTCTGACAGTTTTAAAAAAAAAACTCTGCTTCCACAAGACCTGAAGACGAAGATGAGAAATGGGTTGCAATACGAACACGGTCCAAAATGAAATTTTATTTTGTTCCTAAAAGTTTGTTTGGTAAGAAGATAAATTTGTCAGTGTATAATTAATCCAATTTTGTAATTTATACGAACCATTTTATATTCTACATATTTGCGTTTACATTTATTGGCATTGTTTCCAAACACATCCTAAAGTCCAAAGTTAGAAAGAAAGAAAAACAGCACAAAATAAATAAATAAATATCACAAAAATACCACTGGTTGGGGATGGACCCCACTCATTTAGGCTGCGTTTTAAATCAGTGTTAATGAATTTTTATACCGATGGAGTTATACACCTATTGGTTTAAAAGTGTTAAATGATATCTAGTATTATCGATGTATTTTTTTACATTGTTTTTATTGAAATTACATTTACACTGATAATGATGTAAAACTCAATATGTGTGGAGTTTTACCTTGATTTTCGATGTTTGATTACTCTCCATCCAAACAATTACAAAATCAGACCAGAATATAAAATAAGGTAAATTTCTTAAACTACCCTTATGGTTTAGCTAATTGATTAAAGTGGCGTTTGATTGTACTTTTCAGATCTGAAATTTTTAAACTCAGGCTTGTCACTTAACGCGTTTAGATCTCTCCGCCATATCTTCTACCAAAGCCACTGTAAAATTGCAACAGCGGTTCTCTCTCTCTCTCTCTCTCTCCGCCTTGTCTTCCCGCCATCGCCGCTGCAACTTGCAGCGGGAGAGGGAGAGATTTGAAAAAATCTCTTTGTTTTATTCTCTAGAACCCTCGGAATTTGATTTGGTTGCAGCCGAAACCAGAGGGAGTACACATCCCTCTTTGTTTTCTGTGAGAGTAATACATCTTCAATGTTTTTTGTTTTTTTTTTTTTGAAATGAAAAGGTGTTAGAAACAAGAGCAAGTATTATGAAAATCCAAGAGAATAAGAACAACTAGTTATACTGGGATCAACGGTAGCATGAAGAGAGAGGGTATTGTGTGATTCTTGGGTTTTTGCCGGAACTAAGGATGTTGGAACTAAGATCTCAGCCTTAGTATAGACCTTAGTTCCTGGGTTTTCGTCAGAACTGAGAATGTTGAAACTAAGATCTCTTTGCCGGAACTGAGATTGACATCTATGCCTCTGGCTTTTCGTTTGAAATAGATAAAGAAGTAATGAAGAAAAAGGGTGTTTTAGAATAGAAGTCAAAGGGTGTTTTTAAGAATGAATGTAAAAAGGGTATTTTAGGAATTTTTAATAAATAAATCAGTCACGTGATGTCACATGTAACAAAAAGTTAACGGATGTTAACAGTAAGGGTAGAGTTAGTCAATTATCCAAAACAGTAAGGATAGTATTAATCAATTTTCAAACAGTAAAGATATACTTAATCAATTAATTAAATCATAAGATAAAATAACACTGATTTAATATTTACACCACAAACAAACACAACCTAATACATTTCTCTTTACCCCCGCCATAGATGTAAAATACAAAGAAAGAGAAGAGAAGAATGAGGTGAATGAAAAGCAAGAAACTCGTCAAATGGGTATCAACAGATTGTTGTCACTTTACCACCTAGAATCTGACACAGGCGACTCGTCGGAGGGAGAATTCCTAGATCGATTTGTGAGATTCTCCCAAAAATATATTTCACATGGCACAAAAATGATAAATAGGGATTAATTGAGATGCCTCTAGATGCCAAGTGTAGTCCAGTTTTTCACGTTGAAGAGGACAGTCTGATTGAAATCGACATTTCTCCTATCGGAGCTTGAAGGAAATACTGATTTTTTTTCCCAGTTTGTGTCAAATTCAATTAACACAGGTTAATTAAATATAGAAATCCATATTTGAATTCCAACTTATTCAAAAATCAAGGGTAGATGAAGAAAGTATTCAAAATGGTGATTGACTACCTCAGTTTGTGAGGCATTGTTGATGTTATCTGTTGTTTTATTGGCAAAGGCAAATCCAAAAGCGGACGATCGGATACAACTCTTATATTGCCCATTTCAGCTCTGTGATGCGGTTCAATTTGCATAGTATTAGATCTGAACTTCACTTGATCTGCGGTAGTGGTCATCTCTACGTTAGAATGCTGCAAAGATACTACTTTGGCTCCTTGGCTCACTAAAACTGAATCTACTTGCTGCAAGTTCCCCATTTTGAAAATTTGAAAAATTAAAAGGGCAATAAAAACATTTTAATGATTTCATTATACGAAAATTCCCAATAGTTATCGTGTACTTTAGGTCGAGTGCTAATTTAGTACTCGAACTTTAAAATGCAACAATCTAGTATCTAAACTTTCGAAATGCAACAATCTAATACCTATCATTAATAGACTATCAATTATGTATATCACATGACCTCATGTGCGATTTAAGATTTTTAAAATATCAAAATTATTCTTAGAAATAAAACACATTATTCATTATCTTATTTCTCAAAAAAATGAAAATCCAGTGGTAACCCAAATTTCTTGATCCATCCACCACCGCTCACGTATTTGGCATCATCAGAGGCAAGGTACAGTGTGGCATTTGCAATGTCTTCAACTTCACAATTGGCCCCAACCAACTCTCTGGGACCCTAAACCATCTCCACATGGCGTTGTTCATCAACACCGGGAAACATCTTGACCATTAATTCCATCACAAACGAGGTCAGAATGGCGAATGATGAGATGCAATTAACCCGAATGCGATACTTGCACATCTCAGCTGCAACTATAAGTAAGAACTAAGAAGAAGCTTTCACTTCCAAGCCCAAAACCTCTTTTTTACATAATTGATCTGATCGTTGGGGTGATAAACCCTAGCCGGTATTATCGTCCTTGCACAAAACCTTACACTTGACCACATTACTGTAGACGTAGAATCCTAGTGCCACCATTATCCGGACCACAGCCAAAACCAGCTTCCGAGCTCTGTCTGCACCCATGTCCTCCATGTACACCCCATCGAACCTCATCCCCTTTATCCACCCAGAATATGGGCAAGCTTGGATGCACCAAACAAGCCAATAGATGAACCAACTAGACGTTCTTCGTCGCACCAAAGAATGCTTGCAGCAATGGCTCCGGCCATGCTCGGTTCCACTCCAACATCGCCACGATCTCGCTCATCTTTCGATCGCAAAACCGGCTGAACTCCTCGCTGAAGTGTTTGGTTCCTTTCTTCAACACCTCGTCCCAGGTGAGTCCCCTAAGAAGAGTGAAGGAAGCGTAGTTCGCTTCGCATTTTTGTATTGGGTTGAGGATTCGCTCGGACCCACTTTTCTGAAATCCGATGGATTCGAAGTCTTCGTAGAATGCTCGGTTCAGGAGTGCTTCCAGGTAGAACATGGTGCTTCTTAATAAAGGAAGTTAGATGACACTTTTGAAGAGTATTTGTGTCTTTTTTCTTAACACTTAAGAGCTAATTATTGTATTTAAAAAATTCGAATATTTAAATTGTCGTATTTTAAAATTTGGATACTAAAGCGGCACTCGACTTAAAGTAGAGGATATCTATCCGAAATTTTCCTTTGGGCTCAATTTGGAAGGAATACAAATACAAATATATACAATATAAATACATACAAAATATAAAATTTTACACTCTACATATTTAGATTTGTATTCTTTCCAAACTGAGCCTAAATCTAACACGGGAGTCAATTTTGTTTTGAAAAGGGAAGGTTTTAGTATTTACGGGAAAACTCCCTTGCCCTAGAAAACAATCCTAGTTTTTAGCTTTCAAAGTAAAAGAAAAATCCTAATTTTTCGCGCACCGGGAAGAATTAAAGAAATCAGAAAGTTACGTATTACTGTATTAGTCTATTACTATTAGGAGTCTACATATATATAATAGGTTACTTATTCCTGTGTTATAATCACGTGGTGAGTGTGACACATATTCCGTTTGGATTCGATTTTCGAAGTCCAAATAAATTTAGAAAATATTATTTTGGAAGGGTTTTCTGTCGACTAGTTGCTAGTCAGCGCCCAAACCGCGATTGGTTAATTGATAACGAACGCTGTCGCTCAGTCTAATGCCTCCCGGGGGAAGGGGAAGAGGAAGAGGAGGGGGAAGGTGGGGTTACTTCTCCCCCAAATTACAGCTAACTCCTTATTATGTTCGCTGTCAAAGTTCGAATTTTATCATCGAGCTTCGCTCCAGTCGTCGCCCTCTTCTTAGTAAGTCTAATGTGGACGCTTTGCTTGCTCATTGTACTGTAACTCCCGACCGCTCCGAGGTTTTCCCCACGGATCTTGTTGCTGCCAAGTTGTATTTCCTGCAATGGAGCGATGCGTTAGAAGCGATGGTATTCTTCTGGGAGCGGCGCCTCGACGGTGCTCATCTTCTAGATCCTGTCCTCATATCCAATGTCATCGTCGCTTCTGATAAGGACGAGCAGAGGGACCGTATCAAATCCCTCTTTGTCGCTCGCGTTCACAGTCTTATGGAAGGGGAGGCCGTCCGGCGTTGTCAGAATAAGCTGCAGGTTACGTTGGATAACATTGCTGGACTCTCCAAAAGACTCCGGAAACAGCAAAAGCTCGCTACCTTCAATATGCTTGATGCGGAAAGGAAAGGCCTTCTTGCAGAGAGAGACCTTATCTCCAAGAGAATAAGAGAATTTAAATCTGCTATGCAATGCATTCTCGCTCACCTCGAAGGGAAGCGGTCCGGCGAATGTTGTGATGATGGAGTCGAGATATTTAAGTTCCATGGCGATTTTGACTGGAGTCGTATTCATCATTTGATGATACGGGAGCTCCGGAGGTTGGAAGATGGTTTGCCAGTGTATGCCTCGCGCCAGGAAATTCTTCGGGAAATACATTCCCATCAGGTAATCCTGATTCCTCACATCCATTCCTTTTGTTTAGTAGCTTCCTCATGGGATATAGAAGAATGATATATACTAGGATATGCTTGTGAAAATGCATACCCATAAGAAGTATAGTTCCATGGTCCATTCTTTCTTTCTTACCCAGAAGACTGAATTGTGGAAATCATGTCTTCTCTATCTGGTAGCGAAAGACGCTAATCCTCGCAAGCTCCTACCATTTGTTGTCACTCTGATCTCATCATCTCCTTGAAATCATTGTGCACAAGAACCCAACCTATAACGATGAACTTATGTTCTTGCCAATTCTTAGCAATGGCATATAGGATTTTCAATTACTCTTTTGCTGCACCTGCTTCGAGATGCACCAAAAGTCTACTAGAGGGGTAATCCTCCATAAAATAGCTCCTTTTATTATAAGGTAATCGAAGGCCATGACTGAAGGAGTTCAATTGATGTGCCTTATTATTCTGTAATCCACTTGGAAGATAGAGACAAAGAAGCGCTACATCTTTGTAGACATTTTGCAACTTGCATTATTCAAATAAGTGATCTGCGTTGTACCTAGCTTCCTCATATATTATACTTTTACTGCAAGTTGCAAGTTTGAAATTCCTGTCCCTGAGTTGATCTTAAGTATCTTGCCATCGGTTGCTGGCCAAGAAAAAACTTGCACTATAGGGGGAACTGGATTACTCTGACTCTTCATCAGAGCTGATGCAACTAGCCCTTCTCTTGCCAACACCCGTTCTCCTGCCAAAACTTCTTCTGTGGAGTTTGCTTATTTGTCACCCTTATCACCACCAACTGGAAAGCAAATAGATTCTCAACAATAGCATCTCTGATCAAGCAAGCTTTGTTCTTCACCTTTTTCCTTTTATATACTCTCTTGAATTTGCTACTTGGGCCTGCACTTATGAACCCATTTTTCAGCCTAGAGAAAACTTTGGTAATGTGAATTAGATGCCCTATGTTTGTGCTCTTCGTCTTCTTTGAAATTACTGATGTTTTCGGAAAGGATTTATGTTGTTTCAATAACCCAAGTTTTCTTGTTCCCTTCGTTTTCCTACCAAGATCTCTTCCTAATTTCCCCACTATGACTTTTGAGAAAACTACCTCTTCTTCCTTAAACTTATTACCAGCTTGAGAAACTACAATGGCTCCCTCAAAAGTTCTGGAGCTCTGCTCTGAGATCAAAGAAGAAACATCCGATAGAGAAGTAGCACCACTCTCTCGCGAGCACATTTCATCCGTAACAACTCGACGTTTTGGTGCTAAATCTTCCTCAACAATAGACAAAGGGGAACTAGGCTCTACCTCTCCACCGCAACCAGGCTGTGAATTCTCTTGCTCCACTCCTTCCAAACCTGTGAAAAAACTCTGAATTTTTTCTTTCCCACAGTTAATACCCACAAAAACCAGACTGGCAGAGGGAGCCAAACTCTCCATCGCTTTGGTCTCTCGAAGAGATCCATCTTTCAAAGGAGGACAATCTTGTCCAAGATCCATGCTGATCACACTATTTTCTTTGTTAAATTTTGTTACCACCCATTCCCAAAGCTTACTAGCCTTCCTATTTTTTGAATCGTTTTTTTCAATTTCCTCCTAGAGATTGAGGTTCTGCAGCCAAATGAATTCCTGGAACTCAACTGCAGAGTCCTCTTGTCCTTCTTGAAATGATGCATCTCCACTTTCTTTCCAATGGGCCCCTCATGATGAGAAGACGATAGACCATATAATGGGTCTATTGAAACATCAAGGCTTAAGCTGGTCACGTGCTTTTTAAAAAAGATATCTGGCCCAATCTCCAACAACTTCGGCCCAAACCTTACCAGCCTAGGATTTCTTTTATCTAAATGGGTCCTGGTTTTGGGCCCACCCCTTCTTACAACTCGAGCTTAAGCCGATTCTGCCCAACCCACTTGGGGAATAGTGGCTTAAATTGCTCGAATCTTGACCAAGTGTTGCCTTTTTGAACTCCTTTTCAACTCTTGCACCATTTTTAAAAACCCAATCAACTGTTCCCTCTTGACCTTTCAAGTTCCTGTTCCTCGAACCTAACGGAGGAGACATTAATGCTGTTTTCCTCCTATTGGTTGAAGCTACAGCAGGGGAACTGCCACATGCCAGCCCTTCCTCACGCGAGGAGGTTAGTATTTCTTCTTCCTGCTCCACTTCTTCTGAAAGCTTCAGATTTTGTTTAACACTTTAACCACTTTTGGGAATAGGGTTCCATCATTCATGATGTGCAGTTATTGTTGGCCATATAACACCATGTTCTCCATCTCTTCGTCTTCCCCCCCTGCGAGCATCCTTCCACAGAGTGGCTTCAATGGAGGCCGCTATCCATATGCTGTACGAAGTACTACCGGCCAGCAACTCAACATTTCTTGGAATGTCATCTAGTTTTACAGTGTTCAGCAGCACCGCAGCAAAGCGTAAATCCAAACTGAAAACTCCACCTAAGTGGCCATTGCAAGCTAAGGTGATTGACTCAAATAACTCCTGCTTCCAGAGATGAAATGGAAAACTGGAAACTCTAATGCTGCAATTTCAATCTAATCCTCCACCAGATGAAGTAATGTTTTTCTTTTCACAAAAGGGAGTTAAAATGACCATACCAGCACGCCTTTGATCTTCAATTCATTAATTAAGATATCAACTAACTTCTTCCAATCTGAAACAGCTTCTGTTATTTCAACCACTAGTTTGGTAGTCCAAATCTCCTTCCCAACATTCACTGTTATTTTGCAGTTACCATTAGGGTTCATAACCAAAAATCCATCCTGAGTCTGATCCTGAACTGTGTCACTGAAAACATCTCCCAACTTCTTTCTACAGCACCTTGGCTGTTGTGAATCATCAACCCGTAAGTTCAGAAACTCCCGTACTGTATCGTGAATCAACTCCCAGCCTTGAGCATTCTTACATCTTGGAAAACAGACCATCTGCATCCTTCCCAGGTCATAAAATTCTTGTAAAGTTATGAAGTGTCCTTTTGCGTTTCGTGTTTCCACAATATATTTTCTTTGTTCTTCCACCAACATACTTTTCAGATCTTTCTCCCTACTGGAAGAAACTCTTCTAGAAATTAGAAAACTTCCAAACCATTTCAAAGACTTGGTACCAACTAGCAACACCAACAGTAGCATTGCTTCTTTGATCTTCAAAGCCAATCTCCCATTGTATCTTAGCTCTTTAAACAGAAAATATTTTGCTTCAACCTTCACTGATTTTCTCCAAACACCCATCTGTTAGTGATGCACCAACCATGGCCTCCCCTTTGGACAGATCATTCACATGGATCCCAAGGTTGGTTAATTCTTTGGCAGATTATATATGGTAAAAGGACTAAATTGTGGGATTCAAGTTCTGCATTCCGTCTGTTTTGGGATGAAGGTTTTGTATTTGTATGTTATTTTGTGTTATGAGGCTTTTCCTATTATTTTCTTTTGATTTAGGTGCCATATTTGATTTCATATCTTTGGGATCTTTCCCCTTGTAGAGCCCACTTTTATTATGCCTGTAGTTTTTATTTCTATATTTTATCTTTAATATGGTATATGTTAATGGAGAAATATAAGTGTCAAAATCAATAGAAATTAGAACAAATTATGTTTTCTAGCCAAGCCCATATAGTTTGGATAAGGCTTGGATGATGATGATGAACAAATTATGTTTTCTATAATTTTGTTTTGATTCTATTTCAATTGTTTGAGACCTTCTTTTGAATTGAATTATGAGTTCTATATTTTCTTGCATTTACTCTTGTGTGTGAAAGCATGTAGTTTCTTGTGATTCTCCAAGAATCATATTCAGTTTCAATGCCTAAGGCAACATCTGTGGGTGAACTCAACAACCAAGACCAGTGACTAGGGCCACTGTATGGTTTAATGTATGTTGCAGAAAATGTATTGTGATTAAGCGCTAGTTTCATATGGAATGGTTTCTTTTTCATTAGTGGCATTCTTATTGGCTTTAATTGCTTGGATGGTTAGGTTGTATCCCATAACTGAAAGTGTAACAGTATGCCAATTTGGTTGTATCCCATTCTCCACACTGAATATGGTTACAAATATTAGTACTGTATTCAAATATTCTCTTTTTCTTTTTGATGACTAACTTCAAATTTTATTAAACGCAGGTAGTGAAACATTACCAGCCTCCCTTAGAGAGGCACAACATGCTACCTCTCTATATTAAAACAAAAGACAAATTACATTTGAGCCCAAAACAAATGAGTCGCATTCACCTTGCTCATTGTGTTGATCAAATATCTTGAAGCTCTACTCTTAATTTCCGAATTTTGATGTAGCATATTCAAGTGTAATTTTGAATTGCAGTACCTAACCAAGATTGAAACAGCTTTGCTGCCTATATCAATTTCTTTCCTTTTTATTTTCCCCCCTTTGTACTAACTCCCGTTACCACAGGTTATGGTATTGATTGGAGAAACTGGTTCTGGAAAGAGTACACAACTGGTTCAATTTCTTGCTGATTCAGGAATAGGTGCTGACAGGTCTATTATATGCACTCAACCACGCAAGATTGCTGCCATCTCTTTGGCACATAGGGTTTGGGAAGAGAGTAATGGGTGCTATGCAGATAATTCAGTTATTTGTTATCCAAATTACTCTTCCGTGCAGGGGTTTAATTCTAAGGTAATATTTATGACAGACCACTGTTTGTTACAGCACTACATGAATGATGAGAATTTGGCTAAGATTTCATGCATCATTATAGATGAGGCTCATGAAAGAAGTTTAAACACTGACCTCCTATTGGCCTTGGTTAAAAAGTTACTGGAACGGAGATTTGATTTAAGACTTATTATAATGTCTGCAACAGCTGACGCAAGCAAGCTTTCAGATTACTTCTTTGGTTGCAGAATGCTTCATGTGGTTGGGAGAAAATTTCCTGTTGAGCTCAAGCATGTTCCAGTTGCCCGTACAGAAACTTCTGCCATTTTGAAGCCCAATTCTGGTAATTATGCTTCATATGTTGCTGATACTGTGAAGATGGCTCTGGAGATCCATGCTAGAGAGGAGAAAGGGGCAATACTGGCCTTTTTGACTTCTCAAATGGAAGTAGAATGGGCTTGTGAAAATTTTCAAGCTCCCAATGCAGTTGCATTGGCTTTGCATGGAAAACTTTCTTATGAAGAGCAAGGCCGTGTTTTCCAGAACCATGCTGGGAAGAGAAAAGTTATTTTTGCAACAAATCTGGCAGAAACATCATTGACAATTCCTGGGGTTAAGTATGTAATTGATTCCGGCATGATTAAAGAGAGCAGATTTGAACCTACAACTGGTATGAATGTACTTAGAGTTTGCAGGGTTAGCCGGAGTTCTGCTGATCAACGAGCTGGCCGGGCTGGTCGAACAGAACCAGGCAAGTGTTACAGGTTATACTCTGAAAGTGATTTTGAGTCATTTTCTTCCCATCAAGAGCCAGAGATTCGTAGAGTTCACCTTGGGGTTGCAGTGCTGAGGATTCTTGCCTTGGGCATTAAGAATGTACAAGAATTTGATTTTGTTGACGCACCTAGTCCTAAGGCTATTGACATGGCCATTCAGAATCTTATTCAGTTGGGTGCTATCACATTAAAAAATGATGTTTTTGAATTTACAGACTGTGGTTGGAAATTGGTAAAGTTGGGTATTGAACCTCGGCTTGGTAAAATTATCCTTGATTGCAGTTACCATGGGTTGCATAAAGAGGGTGTTGTTCTTGCTGCAGTGATGGCCAACTCCAGTAGCATATTCTGCAGAGTTGGTGGTGATGAAGATAAATTAAGATCGGACTGTCATAAGGTGCAATTCTGCCATCCTGGGGGAGACCTCTTCACACTGCTCTCTGTTTACAAGGAGTGGGAAGAAGTCCCCGAGGAAAATAGAAATAAATGGTGCTGGAACAACAGCATAAATGCAAAATCCATGCGCAGATGTAAAGAGACAGTTCAGGAGTTAGAAAATTGCCTTCAAAATGAATTATACATTATTATCCCAAGTTACTGGCTTTGGAACCCCCATGTGCCCACTCAGCATGATAAAAAACTGAAGATGGTTATACTCTCAGCCCTTGCTGATAATGTGGCCATGTATTCTGGATACGATCGACTTGGTTATGAAGTGGCTTTAACTGGACGGCATGTCCCACTACATCCTTCCTGTTCATTGCTTGTATATGGTCAGAAGCCCAGTTGGGTTGTCTTTGGTGAAATCCTGTCAGTATCGAATCGATATTTGGTCTGTGTAACTGCACTTGATGATGAATGCATTTCTATGTCTTCTAGTCTGTTTGATATTTCACAGATGAAGAGCCGTAAGCTGCAGATGAGGTTGATGACCGGATTTGGCAGCATTTTGTTAAGAAGGTTCTGTGGGAAATTAAACACTAATGTGCTTCGTCTTGTCTCTCGTATTCAAACATACTGCAAGGATGAGCGGATTGGCATTGAAGTCAATGTTGATAAGAGAGAGATTCGACTATTTGCCACTTTAGGGGACATGGAAATTGCCACTGGCCTTGTTAATGATGCCTTGGAGTTAGAAAAAAAATGGTTAAGAGATGAGTGTATGGAAAAATGCTTGTACCGTGGTGGATCCGGTATTTCTCCCTCTTTTGCACTATTTGGATGTGGTGCTATGATTAGGCATCTGGAACTGGAAAAGCGATGTTTAACTGTGGACGTATATCATTCAGATGCAAGTGCAATTAATGATAAGGAACTTCTTATGTTTCTTGAGGATCATGTATCTGGAATTTCTGGTTATCATAAATATGCAGGTATTGTTCTCCTCTTTCTCTGTCTCTCTTAATAGGGCTGCCTAGAACTGCTAGGGCTGTTTGTAATGTTACATTTCCTTCAAGATTCTAATAAATTCCTTTTCAGTTACTCATGAAAAAAAAATATGCAGGTATTGGACAAGAAGGTGAGGGCACAGAAAAATGGGGCAGAATAACATTTCTAACTCCTGAAGATGCTGAAAAAGCTGTTGCAGAGCTTAGTGGTGTTGAATACTGTGGATCATTGCTGAAGATATCTCCTTCGAGGACAAGCTTTGCTGTTGATCACAGAATGTTTTCATTTCCGGCTGTACGAGCAAAAATTTTTTGGCCACGAAGGTATAGCAGGGGTTTTGCAGTTGTTAGGTGTGCAAAGCAGGATGTTGATTTTATTGTTGATGATTGCTCTGACTTGCTTATTGGAGGAAGATATGTCCATTGTGAAATTAGCAACAAATACATGGATTGTGTTGTTATATCTGGACTTGATAAAGAGGTTTCTGAATCAGAAATTTTCGATGTTCTGAGAACTGCAACACATGGGAGAATTCTGGATGTTTTTTTGTTGAGAGGCGATGCTGTGGAAAGCTTGTCATATACTGCTTGTGAAGAGGCACTTCTCAGAGAGATTGCTCCATTCATGCCTAGCAATATCCCCCTTAGTAGTTCTTGCCAGGTCCAAGTATTCCCTCCTGAGCCAAAAGATTGTTTAATGAAGGCTGTCATAACTTTTGATGGAAGATTACATTTGGAGGCAGCAAAGGCTTTGCAGCACATCCAAGGGAAAGCACTCAATGGTTGTTTTTCATGGCAGAAGATACAGTCCCAGCAGATGTTTCACAGTTCTGTCTCCTGCCCTGCTACTGTTTATTTTGTTATCAAGAGACAGCTGGATTCTTTATTGAGCAGTTTCAAGCATCGAAAAGGTAATTCCTATGGCTAGTTTAAGATGAAAAGTTCATTTCCTTTTAATTTTTCCCTTGCTATCCTCCACATCCCCTTCCCTGTGTGTGCATCCTAGGAATATAATCTTCTGGTGGTTCTATTTCCTGTACCCACTATTTATGGTCTCCATGGTTGCATAATGTCTTTTATACCTTTCTTACATTAGTTGCTTTTAGTTTCTGGAATGAAGGGTAACATATTTAAATGATTTATATACAAATAGCCAGTTTTCTTTCTTATACTTACAATGGTTGGGGATTTTTTTTAATTTGATTATGTTCCTGTATAAATAATTATCAGCCATTTGTTAAGAATGGCTTGGGCACTGGCTGAAACATTTTTTTCTTTATGCTACAGTAACTTTTCAAATATCTTTCTCATTGCACTTGTGTTCTTTTTTAGTGTGGCTGACTACATTCATATAGTACTTATACCAAGCAGATTATAGATGAACCATCATAAAAAATAGAGAACAGTTTATAGGATGGAAGAAGTAATTGAGTTTGGCTAATTGATATATAATTAATCTTAGTTCAACCTTTGCATTGGTTTTAAAAATATTGATTCCATAACCAAGACTATGTTAGGGAGGAGAGAGCTCTGGCATCTAGGGGAAGCCAGAACCTTTCACATCAGCAAGGAGATGGAAGAAATTTGTGAAAAGTGAAACGTAGGCAAAAATCTTCATTTTGGAAGAGGTGTGGATGAGAAGGGTTGCAGCACTGAAGATGGTAGAACTACGAAAAACTTCACTTATTCTCGTTGGAATAGCAGTAAGCTGGTTTCTGAAGGTTTTATAAGGAGCAAAGTTTCAGATTTCAAATAAGGTTGGAAAAGCTCACATTTGGAGGACAGGAGGAAATACTTAGCAGAGAGGAAAGAGAATATGAAAGGTTGCTTTATTGGAGTTTATGAGCACTACGGGGAAGGCCTTGAGCAGTACACCTGCTTCCCAGAGGACAAACGAGTAACAGGTTGGACAGCAGTTGGGAAGGCAATACATGATTACACACAGTTCTCAGAGATCAGGCTGGTGGCTTTGGCGGAAGCAACTGAAGTGAAGTCCTCGAGGAATAAAAGGACAGAGAGGGTATCAAAGACCTCAAAGTATGAAGAGAAGGTGGGCGAGCAGGCTGATCCCAGAAGGGAGTTACATCTGTCTTTGAACCTGCAACAACCAAAACTGTGGATTAATGCCTCTGAAGAGTACTGGAAAGAAGGGCTGGTGTTATCTACAAAAGGAAGAGTTAAAGATTGGAAAGCCTTGGGTGAAGAAATAAGAGGGGTGTTGAAGATAACTGATCAGTTGGAACTAATCCCTTTCGATGCCAGCAAGCCCCTGTTCTTTCCTCCAGTGACTATCGCAGTTTGCAGCGATTTCAGTGGAAACTAAACAGGGCCTGGCATTGGTTCAATGATGGTCTCCTTCTTGCAATGAAAAAGAGGTCAATCTGTCCACCCCTATAACTATTCAGATTCTGGGTTTGCCTTTTCACCTTTGGTAAGAGAATGTTTTCTCCATGATAGAAAAAAGTTAGTGGTGGAGAGTTGGAGAGCTTTGAAACCTCAGACTTGAAGGCAGCACATTTGAAGCTGGTTGCCGAAGCCAGAACAGATCCCAAGGTCGGTGGAAATCTTCTCTGATGGAGTAGTATACAGAGTCTGGATCACCTCCTCCGCTGAAGCTCAGTGGTGGCTGGAAGGTAGCTGCCTTGAGGAAGAAGGTGATGATGTGGATCGAGGTTAATGGTTGAGCAGAAGAGAGTCAGACCTTTCCTAAGAATGGAACAGCAATCGACTGGAAGCTTGAAAGTCGCAGGTCACGCTACCCGGACGGTCGAACCGTTGACCCGGAAACTGATGGCCAGAACGGTTCCGTTTCCGGATCGTTTTTTTAAAACGTTGGTGTAGATCATTCATAAATGTATATGAGTTACATGGAATCAAAAAGTGTGGTGTGGACTGGTCCACACCACGCCTACAGAACGCCACTGTAGGTGTGGACTGGTCCAGTCCACAGGGTGTAGTGTGGACCAGTCCACACCCACCAATTTCTCATCCACACTACAGAACACCCCCTGAATCCTACGGCTCCCTTCAAATCCTTTGCTCAGGTGGTTGCGTGTGATGCAAGGAAAACACCTGTACGATGTGTAGGGCTCTTAAGACAGGTAGATGGTGATCAATTATCTGTAAACTGAGTGGGCCATTCAGTGGAGCCAGCTAGCTTAAGGTCTGAAGTGGCCTGACTTTTCTCAAAGGACAAATCGAAAAACTATGGGCCTCAGTCACGTGAACTTTTAAATGAGCATGTGATCCCTCTTAAAAAATCTTGGACTATAGACCAAAAAACTGGTCTATGTTCTTCCTCCACGAACCAGAACAAAACTGTTGCAGGGGTCTGTCGCTCGAAGGGTCGAACAAGCTCTCTTCAATGGTAACCCTGCCTCCCATCAGGCAAAGTGGCGACAAACCACCCAAATCCTAGATACTCCAGGGCTAAGTCGGTTGATTCAGAAGGCACAGATGAGGGATGGGTTGACTACAACGCCTCAGACATTGAAGAAATTGACTCAGATGAAGAGTCTTGTATTGGAAGTATAGATGGGAAGCAGGGTCTAAGGGCTGAGGACTTGGAGGACCTAAACACAGAAATCTTATTTGATGAAGAAAACAAAAACATACCCCGTCAAGCTACCCTCGTTTACAAGAAGCTCAGGCTGCATAAAGAAGTGGGGACACTGGTTCCTAGGATAGAAACGGGAGAAAACTGAAAACTTGGATGAAGAAGTCTCCAGATCCACTAATTCACAAGAACAGGTTGAAAGTAAGAAGGGAGACAGAGTTCATCAGTTCTTAGATAGATCTGCCCCAAAAGCGGATGAACACCCTGTCTCTGAGAGTGGTCAAAGGTTGATTTCTCCAATGACAGTTCCCTTCAAGACAAATGAAACAGGGCTGGAGGGCCTTAACCATATAACTTTGCAGGATAATGCTTTTAAGACCAATGACCTGGCTCCCCCGAACCAACCCCCTCCTTTACCAGGTATGTTTGTCAATTCGTTTTTGGTTACTGATTCCTCTACTTTGCCTGTAGCAGGTGCTTCAGCGTCTGCTTCTCCCATTGTTCCAAGAACTTTAGATTGGGAGGTGAAAGGGGGTTAGAATAAATAGTGAAGAGGATGAGGTGGAGTGAGGGGAGAGAATTTGGGACCTCATTAGAGCTCTGTTTGAGGAGTTAAAAAATAAGGAATTGGAGAGCTCTAAAACATATTCAGGAGTGTTGGTTCAGCAGGAAAAGGAAACCGGAGGAGGTAGCATTCATCCAAATGAGAAGGATAAAAAAGGGAAGGGTAGAGCAGAATTTGAAGATTCAGTAGCTGTCTTTGTTGAAAGGTTAGGGTGTAAAGTCAGAAACCCCAATGATCTGAAAGTTTATAACAAGTCAGAAGTAAAGGTGCGTAAAAGGAAATTGTCTGAAGTGGAGAGGTTAAGACTAGACCTTGAAGGAAAGAGGGAGTTTAGTGGGAAAGGGGAGAGAAAAAGAGGGGGAAGGTAGAAACCTCTAAACAAAGGGGACAAAGACTTTGTGATAATGAGGATTATAAGCTGGAACGTAAGAGGTTTGGGGAGTGCCAGGAAAAGAGCAATAATAAAGGAGGTATTCAAAAGGGAGAAATCGGATATAGTGCTTCTGCAAGAGTCCAAGCTAACAGATTTTGACATTAGGTGGGCTAGAAGCCTTTGGAAAGCAAGGGGAATTAGTTGGGCTTATGCACCTTTTTGGGGTTCCTTAGGAGGCATAGTTACATTATGGAATAGCAAGGTGTTGGAAGGAGTTAGAAGAGTTGGTCGGCAAGTTCTTAGTATCTATCAAATTTCATCAGGTGGGGGATAGCTTCAAATGGGTGTTGACTAATATTTATGGCCTCAATGATACAGGGAGAGAAATGAAATGTGGGATGAACTTAGTGACATCGGAGGACTTTGGGAAGGGCTTTGGTGCATTGGAGGTGACTTTGATGTTGTTAGATTCACGAAGGAGACAAATAATCATAGGCAGAGAATCATGACTAGCATGAGGAAGTTTAATCAATTTATGATTCTTTTGAGCTTAAGGATTTACCCCTTCTCCGTAACAGTTTCACTTGGTCAAACCTTCATATTAACCTTATTTTCTCAAGGCTTGACATATTTCTTTTTTCTCTAGAATGAGAGGACCATTGGGGTAACCTAGTCTCTAAGGCTTTACCTAGAGTCACTTCAGATAACTGGCCAATTTCGTTAAGCAAGGAGGAGATGGCTGGTGCAGGACTGGCCCCTTTTAGATTTGAAAATATGTGGCCTTGCCACCCTGGGTTTATCCAAAAAGTGAAGGATTGGTGGTTTGAATTTAGACCCAGAACTAGGTGGAAAGGAATGAAGTTCCATAGGAAGTTACAACTCTTGAAGGAAAAAATTAAGACTTGGAATATGGAGCATTTTGGGAGACTAGAAGAAAGGAAGCATGAGGTGTTTGATCAGATTGAAGACCTAGACTTGAAGGAATCGCAAGGTTTGTTGGAGGAGAGAGATAAAGAGTTAAGATGGATTCTAAAGAAGCAATTGGAAGAATCCTATACATCGAGGAAGTTAGTTGGAGACAAAAGTCAAGGCACAAATGGATCAAAGAAGGGGATATGAATACAAAGTTTTTTCATGCAATGGCTAATGGGAGAAGGAGGAATTTTGTGACCAAATTGGAGATAGATGGAGAGGTTCTTACCCAACAGGGAGATATTTCCGTGGCCTTTGCGAATCATTTCAGATCCATATACAGGAAACCCCTTTGTGAAAGAGTATGGGTGAAAGAGTTTGGATTGGCCCTGCTTATCGGAAGATCTTAAGTTAAGGCCAGAGAGGAATTTTGACTTGGGGGAAATTAAGGAGGCAATATTCTCTATGGATAGATCCAATTCTCTAGGGCTAGATGGTTTCACTATGGCCTTCTACCAGGATTATTGGGATATTCTTAAAGAGAATTTGCTAGAGGTCTTTGTTGAGTTTCATGAGAGGGGTGTGATAAACCCAGGGTTAAATGCCACTTTCTTAGCTTTGGTCCCTAAAAAGTCTGGAGCCGCTCACCTGAAGGACTTTAGACCTATCAACTTGGTTAATAACCTCTATAAAATAATTGCTAAGGTCTTGTCCCATTGACTTAAAGAAGCTCCCCTATATCATCTCTCGAAATAAAGGAACTTTTGTTCAAAACAAGCAGATCAATGATCAGATATTGATTGCAAATGAATATGTAGAGGAATTAAAGAGATTAGGAAAAAAGGGTATCATTTGCAAACTGGATTTGGAGAAAGCCTATGATTTGGTTGATTGGTCTTTCCTATTAGAGGTGTTGAAACATTTCAGATTTGGGGAAAAATGGTATAAGTGGGTTTTGGGTTGACTCCAAATTGTCATTATTCAGTGATAGTTAATGGAGCTGTGATGGACTTCTTCCCTGCAAAACGTGGAATTAGGCAGGGAGACTCTCTATCCCCTTTTCTGTTTACTCTTTATTGCAGATTTTTTAAGTCAGTTGATTTTAAGGGCAAGCTCAAGACATTTAGTGAAAGAATGGAGAGTAGGAAGGAATAGGGTGCTGGTCTCCCATTTGCAATTTGCATATGATACCCTACTGTTTTGTGATGGGGAGGATTAGAAACCTGAAGATGACAATACAGCTCTTTGAGAGAATGTCAAACCTAAAGATGAATTTTGAAAATAGCTGCATAGCGGGTGTAAATATGGAAGCAGGGGAATTGCCAGAGTGTGCTTCAATCTTGGGGTGTAGTGTAATGCAATGGCCTCTCAACTACTTAGGTTTACCCCTAGGAGCCAACCCAAAGGATTCAAGCTTTTGGAACCCATTGTGGAAAGGTTTACTAAGAGACTTGCTTGCTGGAAAAAAGATACTTATCACTAGGGGGAAGGATTACATTGATTAAGTCGACCTTAGCAAACCTTCCAGATTACTTTATGTCAGTCTTCAAGATCCTAAAAGGTGTTGGTCAAAGTGGAAAAATTGATGAGAGATTTTTTTATGGGAGCCAGGGGAAGAAGAACAGGACCATTAGGTCAAGTGGGAAGTAGTTAAAAGAAGTAAAGCCTTAGGGAGATCAGGGCTAGGGAATGTACCGAGAAGGAACCTAGCTTTGTTGGGTAAGTGGTTGTGGAGGATGCCTTTAGAGAGGGGCAAATTGTGGTGTAAAGTAATTATTAGCATTCATGGGCTCTTGGACAATGGGTGGGATGTTGGAGTATCGGTTAGGGCAACTCGAGCATCTCCCTAGATAGCTATCAATGCAGTGCTGCCTTCTTATGTCCCCTTTGTCAGGTATGACCTTTGTTCTGGAGATCATATAAAATTCTGGCAACACGTTTGGGTTGGAAACTCCCTCTAAAAGATTAATTCCCTCGCTATTTGCTTTATCTGCTAAACATAATCTTCCTATCTCCAACTTTTTGGCTCCTTCAAACTCTAATAATGGCTTCAGTTGGGATTTGGGTTTTAGAAGGGGAGTAAGGGATTCTGACATGCCTAATTTGCTTAACCTATTTCACACCATGGAAGAAGTCTTCTTGGACCCTATTAATCCAGATGGTCGTATTTGGACCTGTTCTTCTTCGGGCCTGTTTTCTTGTGCCTCATTCATCAAAACTCTTTCTGAACCCTCCACTACCTCTTTCAGCTCTTTCCCTGCAAAAGAGATATGGTGCAAGCCTGTCCCACCCAAAATTGCAGCTTTTTGTTGGGAAGTTGTTCATAAGAGGATCAATTCCTATGACTTTCTCCAACGAAAGAGACCAAACTGGTGTTTACGTCCCAATTGGTGTGTTCTGTGTAAGACTAATGGTGAAACATGCTACCACTTACTGATTTCTTGTTCTTTTGTTGCATATTTGTGGGAATGGTTTCTTTCTTATTTGGGTGCAGGTGGAATCCACCGGCTGATGTTCCTAGCCTCTTTGCCCCTACAACCTTTGAATGGCCAAAGAAGAGGGGAAGAATCGAGTGAGATGGCTGAAGGAGGGAGATAATAACTCAAAGTTCTTTCATAGTTACGCTTCAGGGAGAAGAACGAAGAATTACATCTCAAAATTGAGGGTGGGGTAGAGAGAGGTAGAAGACAAGGGGGAAATTTCAGAAGTCATCGTGCAGTATTTCAAAGGGCTCTACTCAAAGGATGGTACTAGCAGAATTCTTCTGAATAGATGGGAGGGCCCAAGATTGTCTAAAGACAAAAGGGTGTGGCTAGAAAGAACTTTTGAAGAAAGAGATTAAAGAAGCAATATTTAAGATGAACGGTGATAGAGCTCCTGGACCAGATGGGTTCCCTATTCTTTTCTACCAACTATGCTGGGACACAATCAAGTCTGATCTAGTGGAGGTGTTTGCAGATTTCTACCTATCAGCCATTGTGAACAAAGGAAACAACTCAACTTTCATCACCCTAGTGCCAAATAAAGAGGGATCCTTAGAAGTTAAGGATTTCAGACCTATTAGTTTGGTGGGAAGCTTATACAAAATAGTAGCGAAAGTGTTGGCGACAAGGCTAAAGGTGGTGCTGAATGATCTAATTTCAAGCAACCAATTCGCTTTTGTGCAAGGAAGACAGATTATTGACAACATTCTAGTGGCCAATGAATTTGTAGAAGAAAGAAGACAAAGTGGCAAGCTAGGGGTGGTAATCAAGTTGGACCTTGAAAAGGCCTATGACAAAGTGGATTGAGATTGTTTGTTAGAGATTCTAAGTCTGAGAGGTTTCGGTAGAAGGTGGATGAGATGGATAAAAGGGTGCATAAGCTCTGCTTGGTTTTCAGTCCTGATTAATGGTGAACCTATTGGATACTTTAATGCAAACAGGGGCTTGAGACAAGGGTGCCCTCTCTCCCCACTACTCTTCACTTTGGTGGCGGATGTTCTTAGTTACTTGATACAAGAAGCGAGGGAGTTAAATTTGCTGAAAGGATTTGAGATAGGTAGGGAGACAGTCCCAGTTTCTCACTTGATGTTTGCAGATGACATCATACTTTTCTTGGAGGCGGATTGGGAGAAGATTTCCAACTTAAAAAGAGTGTTAAATAGTTTTGAGATGGTGACTGGACTCGGAATTAATTACTCTAAAAGCAGCATTGTGGGCCTAAATGTTGGTGACCCACTCTTGGATAGGTTTAGGGAGCTGTTGGGGTGTAAGTTGGAGAGTCTCCCCATTGCCTATTTAGGAATGCCTCTTGGTGGGAACCCGAGAAGTCAAAGTTTTTGGGACCTGGTAGTGGAAAAATGTGAAAAGATTGGCCATGTGGAAGAAAAGCTTTCTTTCAAAAGGTGGAAGACTTACACTAATTAAGGCTTCCCTTGCCAACCTACTTTTTGTCGATTTTTCGAATCCCAGGCAGAGTAAAAAGCAAGATTGAAAAACTACAACGGGATTTCCTATGGGAAGGGGGTGGTGAAAACAAGTGGCATCTAGTAGGCTAGAATCAGGTTTGCAAGCCAAAGGAAGTTGGTGGTTTGGGACTAGGTCATATCAAAGAAAGGAATTTGGTCATTCTTGGAAAATGGCTTTGGAGGTATCCCTTGGAGATGGAAGCGTTGTGGACAATCAAGAGCAAGTACGAGAGACATGCCAACGGTTGGGATAGCAAGGTCCACTTGAACCGGATCAAAGCTTCTAACCCTTGGAAAGGTATTACTTCTATCTATGACCTCTTTTTTGATTCTGTTAGATATCAGGTGGGGAACGGAAATAGAATCAAATTTTGGACCGACTTGTGGTGGGGAGAGGACACCCTTGCTAACTCCTATCCTAGAATCTTTAAGCTGTCCCAAGCAAAAGAAGCCACGGTAGCCTCTAGTCTCAACCCCTCACCCTTGGGAGTAACTTGGAACCTAAACCTCGGAAGGCCTTTAAGAGAAATAGAAATTGCTGATACAACTAGTTTGCTAAACTCTCTTAATGAGGTTTACATCTCTCTTGCTATCCCTGACCAGAGAATCTGGAAACTTAATCCTGCTAGCAAGTTCTCCACTAACTCCTTTTTCAAGGCTCTAGTGTCAGAAGATCAGAGGCCTCCTTTTCCGGCTAAGAAGTCTGGAGATCACACATCCCCCATAGAGTCTCTTTCTTTGTGTGGGAAGTTTGTTTAAAGAAAATAAACACCTGCAAATTGCTTCAGAAAAAGTTTAAAGGCAGATTATGCATCTCCCCTCATGTCTGTCCTCTTTGTCTTGGCAACGGGGAGACAACTGATCACATCCTTCTCCACTGCCCGATCACTAGAAAGATTTGGTACTTCTTCCTAAACCTAGTTGGTTATAGCTGGGTGTTCCCGGAGAGGGTGGTGGACATCTTGTGGCAATGGCAAGGCAGAGGGCTAGGAAAAGAGGAAGATTTTACTGGAATACAGTGACCCATGCAGTCTTGTGGGGCATTTGGGAAGAAAGGAACAATAGAACTTTTGAAAATGAAGCTAGAAATGTTGAAGATCTATCATCCTACATCACACATCTCTGTAACCTTTGGGTAATCAACTCTTAAGTGTTCAAAGGTCTCTCCCTAAATGACCTTCAGAGAATCCTTCCAGAAATTCTACACTCCTCTCCAAGACCTGAGTGGACTATGAGATAGGCTCGTAGAGAAGAAGGAGAAATGACTCTAAACTTTGATGGTAGCGCCCAAGGATCCACAGGTCAAACAGGAATTAGAGGTGTAATACGAGGGGAAAGGGGGAATATTTGCTGGGCTTACAGTGGTCCGATTGGGAGGGCTGATGCCACAAAGGCAGAGGTATTGGCTGCACTCACAGGGGTTCGCCTTGCCAAACGGCTAGGTTTATCCTTCTTAACCATTAAAGGGGATTCTGCAAATACTATAGCTTGGTTACAGGAGAAGGGAGGGCCCTGGAGACTAGCCTACTTCTTAGCTGAAGCCAGGGATATGTTAGGCTCTATGAATGTGAAGTTGGTCTGGATTCCTACAGAGCAAAATTCTGTTGCTGATATCCTAGCAAAATCAGGGGTCTCTAGAGATTTCTTGTTTAGTGACAGTTGTTTGCCTTTGTAATCCTGCCAAGCCATTCTTGGCTTCAGTACATCCTCTCATGTACTTCTGATTTTTCTTCTTCAATAAAAGTTACCTTTGCTCAAAAAAAAATCATGTGGAGATGTGGAAGGGTAGCTATATTGTGGACAGTTTGGGAGGAAAGAAACTCAAGAATTTTCTCAGGGAAGGAAAGAAGTAGGGAGGCTTTGATTGAATCTGTCACAATTAGAACTATACATTGGCTAAAATTATTGGAACTATTCTCTTCTATCACAACAGATGATCTACATAGGAACTGGAAGGAAGTTGCGGAATCTGCCCTCAGAAAGAACCCCACCAGTCCATTGTGGTCTCCACTGGATGCAACATTCGTCAAACTTAACTTTGATGGTAACAGTATAGGGAATCCTGGTTTGTCAGGAATTGGTGGGGTGTTCAGAGATGAGGAGGGGAAGATTAGAGCCTTGTTCTCAGGTCCAGCTGGCATGGGGGATTTTCTCAGGGCAGAGGTTATGGCTATGATAGAGGAAGTACAAAGGGCAAGACTGCTGAATATCAGAAAACAAATTATTGAAGGAGATTCAAAGCTGGTAGTGGGATGGTTAATGAGTAAAGAAATGAAGCTGTGGCACTACAACAGGGAAAAGAAAAAAGTTTAATTTGTTGACCAAAGAAATAGAAGTAAGAATACAATGGGTCAAGATAAATGCAAATTACTTCGCTGATGTATTGTCAAAGCAAGGGGTGGGAAGAGAAAATATGTTCTGGGCACAACTGTAATTTTGGGGGGAAATAAGAGAGTTTATCTCCCAATCCTTGTATTTTTCTGTACACATATTTCTTAATTCTAATGAATTTGCAGTTATTGATCAATATATATATGTATCACTGCCTCAATGGATTCAGACAAAGTTTGGCAAGCTTGGGTGTTCAGGTTATATGGATTCCTAGGGAGGTGAATACCATAATAGATTTTGCATACTGGCAGCTCCATCCCCTCATAGGTTTTTGTTGCCAGGGGAAGCTGCTTGCTATTGTGCACCATTTTGCATCCTCTCATATACCTCTTGCCTTTTCTTTCTGTTACCTTCTTTTAGGAAAAAGGTTAGTTGCCATACATTCTTGATAATTATGCCTGTTTTGACTAGAAAAGCAACCAAGAAAATGTGTTATCTTAGTACCTGTTGGCATTTTGTGAGAATGTAGCATGTAATATAGTAGGATTATGTGGTGCAGTTGGAATTTCAATGAGTGAACTGATTATGTCATAAATTTTAAAGGGATAAGCTGATTAAGGAGTTTAAGATTTCCAATGGACTAGTTGTGTTGGCTTAGGAATTCTGAAGGGGCATTATTGCATTTTTAGGGTTTCAATGTTTATACGGAAACAGATAACCCTTTTAACTCTATAAAGTATGAACTGGTCAGATAACAAAGTAGCTGTTACTCTTTCTAGATCTTTTTATTTTTTATTTTTTATATTTTTGGTGTGTGTGTGTGGGGGGCGGGGGATCTCTTGTATGGAGTTTGTTTCTGTTTCTTTTGAGAGTATAATTTATTTCTATTTATTGTCCGATCTGGCTTTTTTTAGTGTCTACTGCAGTCCTGGTATTGACGATTGCACAAGGGCAGGAATTCTAGACAGTTTCATTATGCGTTACTGATAAAAAAACATATTTAAAAGGGTTATTGTAGAAGAGGTTGAAGGACAGATTCTGGTAGATTTATCCTACTTGTAACATTTATCGCGTGGAGTCTTAGTTTGTCTGTTTTATTATATGAAGGTTGGCAGTTAATAAAGCTTGAAACTGACTTCATTTATTAATATTGGTTAGAACTCTTGGCATGATGCTGGCCACACCTTAATACTGTTCATGCAGCACCCAATCATACGAAAAGTTCTAATGTTTATTATTTGTATGTGCTTCTTAGCAAAATTTCTGCCATTTTACTGCATATCATAGTTTCCATGATATCTTCTTTTCTGATATTGCTTTGCTGGATCAAAATGATTATCTGTTTAGTGCCAGGCTAAATTTTGAAAATACAATTTGTTTAAAAACAGGCAATGAGTTTTGAAGCTTTTCGACTTCAGATGGAAACTTAACTTGGTGGCCCATGAAAATAAAAAGGGGATAACTCCATAATGTTCTCTTTATGAAACCTTAACTTGTTGGCGTCATGATTTGGAAGTTCTATCTTCTATGTTGACCATTAGCCTTAAAACCCTGAGTCGCATGCTGCAGACTAGATAGTTTTATTCTGATGTAATTATTATCTGAAAGAGCTTACTTGACTTTACGGACAGGTGCGACCTGTAATCTGGAAAAGAATGAAAACGGCTCCTATAGGGTGAAAATATCTGCCAATGCTACAAAGACTGTGGCTGAGTTGAGGAAGCCTCTGGAGCAGCTGATGAAAGGGAAGACCATAAATGATGCTACCCTCTCTCCAAGTATATTGCAGCTTCTTTTATCCCGTGATGGGATCATGCTCATCAAGTCACTGCAGCGAGAAACAGAGACACACATTCTGTATGATAGGCAGAACATGAATGTCAAAATATTTGGTTCAGAGGACAAAATTGCTGTTGCTGAGCAGAGATTGGTGCAATCCCTTTTGACTCTGCATGAAAACAAACAACTTGAAATCCACCTCCGAAGTGGAGACCTGCCACATGATCTGATGAAAGAAGTGGTTAGGAAATTTGGGCCAGACCTGCATGGACTCAAGGAGAAGGTGCCGGGGGTTGAGCTGACACTGAACACTCGTCGTCATGTCATCTCTGTCAAGGGAAAGAAAGATTTGAAGCAGAAAGTTGAAGAGATAATTTACGAGACTGCCCTACCTCTTAGAAGTGGTGGGCTGGGTCAGCAGCTCAGTGGAGAGGACACCTGTTCCATTTGCTTGTGTGAGGTGGAAGATTGCTTCCAGCTGGAAGCCTGTGCACATAGGTTCTGCAGGTTGTGCTTGGTGGATCAGTGTGAATCGGCCATCAAAAGCCATGATGGGTTCCCACTACTCTGTACTTACGAGGGGTGTAAAGCCCCTATCTTGATTGCAGACTTGAGGCATCTTCTGTCAAGTGAGAAGCTGGAAGAGCTATTCAGAGCTTCATTAGGAGCGTTTGTGGCGTCAAGTGGTGGAACTTACAGGTTTTGTCCATCTCCCGACTGTCCTGCAGTATATAAAGTTGCGGAACCTGGGACTTCTGGTGGGTTATTTTCCTGTGGAGCATGCCATGTAGAAACATGCACCAGATGTCACTTGGAATACCATCCCTATGTTTCATGCGAGATGTACAAGATGTTCAAAGAGGATCCAGATTTGTCACTGAAGGAGTGGGCCAAGGGGAAGGAGCAGGTAAAGCAGTGCCCCATCTGCGGGTACACGATAGAGAAGGTGGATGGGTGCAACCACATTGCATGCAGGTGTGGGGTTCACATCTGCTGGGTCTGTTTGGAGAGCTTCAACAGCAGCGATGACTGTTATGGACACTTGAGGTCTGTACACCTGGCTATATTTGATGTCTTAGATATGTAAATATATTTTTAGTCTGTGTATAAACCACATATCGACTACATCTAGTTAAATGTATATCAGTTGATAGTATACATGCATACTGGCAATTTCCTCAATTGGCTTTGCTAATCGTTTTCTATCATATCACTAACATCTTCGGACCATCTCAAAGTATGAGCATACATAAATAGCTTGCAACTATCTTCATTCTAATTCTCTCCTTGGTTAGCAACAAAAGTCGTTAGAGCTAACCTTGGGGAGAAAAGAAGAAATTTAAAGGAAAGCTAGTCCCAAACCTGAACTTTCAACAAGCTCAGGTTATCTTTTGTCTTCCCGAATGATCTTGCTGCAAAATAATCATGATGATTCATGACCCAGATTTTATATTGCCGATCAAATTATGCATCTTCAGAACCGAGCTTTTTGATTGATCTTTTTATTTTTGAAATCTCTGAAATGTAATGGAATAAGATACGTGAAGGTGACAGTTCTCTCGGTTCCATAAAAAAGACAAAACAGCTTACGAGGGTTGAGGGGGAGCATCTTTGCATGAGGTCGAGGTAGGGTCTCTGAGAAAGAAAGATGCCCCATCACCACCTCTTTTTAGGGCCTCGGATCTGTTCCTCCTTTTAGGGCCTCGGATCCGTTCATCATAGAGCGCATCTCACCCCGACCTCACAGCACGTTTTAACTGTGCATCTAAAACATCTGCCCATTAGTAAAAATTTACAATTACGGAGATGATTCAGATGCACGGCTGAAACTTGTTGTGAGGTTGGTGTGAGGAATAGATCCGATCTCCCATTATATGGGCTCGGAACGAAAGAAAACCTTCTTTCCCAGGTGCTCCCACGGAAATTTCTGGGCTGGAGCAGAAATAATCGACAAAGACGTTTGGTACTTTAAGTTGAAATAAGTATACATTATCTGTTTAGAGGTTGTCATGCACAAACCTGGACAAGATTTTGGTTCCGTTGACTGGATGGTTAAACCATTGATCCATTCATCAGGTTACTGTTTTTTCTAATAAAGTTTTTGAATTTTTTTTTTGTTATTACAATGCTACAGATTTACCCATCGACCTGGAATGTTAAACTGGTGATTCGTTCACTTGGAAGGAAAAGCAGTTCAAGCTTTGGTTTGGGGGTTTTAAAACATTCTCTTTGACGGTGTCCACCTTTATGGACAAAGAAAAAGAAAGAAAAAAAGAAAAGAGAAGTATTGTGAGTCATTATAATAAAACTCCAAATTAAGGGTTGAAATGTTGATATCTTAGTCTACCCAGAGGGTCAACCATCTATGAACAGCTCTCAAGAGGTATTGTCCAGTATGATTTGTTTTGCCTTCTATAACAAGAACAACCGCCATGCCATGTTAAGGCCACATCATCTCATGATTTTGTTTTCGGAAACAAAAACAATTGCTATCTCAGGAGGTGTTCAGAGAGCTATCATGTACTTTGGGGGTAGTGATACTTAGATCTCTAAACTTTCATTTGAGACAGTACTTTTAGATTCCAGCATTTTGCTTCCCACTATAAAAATTTAACACTCTGTTAGCTTTGAGCTTTTATGAGTTCGTTTTGCTCTCTTTTTCTTTGCATCTCCAAAGCCTAAGTTTTAAACTTTTCCTATCTTTTTTCCTCTCTCTCTCTCTCTCTATTTTTAAAAATTCAGGACTTACATTTTAGAGATGCAATAAGGAAAAGGCAAAATTGACGAAGATGGATGCAAACAATGGTTAAAATGGTGAGATTTTTTTAGGGCAGGTTAGGCATGGGAGAGGAGAAGAAGTTCAAGCTGGCGGGGAAATGGAGACTGGATTTGTCCATTGAAGCAAAATCTATCCTCTTTGAGCAGGGAAGGACAAAGGGGAAGGCTCTATTGAAAATCAGAGAAGGGAGCAGGGCATCGATTCTTCTAACAGAGGAGGCCTGTGTGTGGTTGAAAGGCTTTGTAGATGGAGCTGTAAATTCCTTTCGAGAAAAAGGTTGGAGAAACTCGTTGACCTGTGAGAACAAGAAGTTCGAAGCTGTGCTAAAAATGAATGGAAAAGGGTGGTTCATTATGGTCACCGAACTCTTTGGTTTTAACAAAAAGCAAGTGATGTGTATTCCAAAAGGTCTGAAGCGAAGAGGGTGGGCTTCTTTCGCTTCTAATCTTCCGCCCAAAGCTTCACCCTGAAGTTTTGGTGTCCAGCTCGTCTGTCATCCGACGAGTAGCAGTGGAAGAAGGGAGAGGGAGTTGGGAGAAGATGGTGGTTTTAGTGGCAGAAAGGGTGATAGAAGATTGGACGAAAGTTTTAGAAGTTTTAACAAAGAGGTTGGGATCAGAGGAAGATATTTTGTTGCTACCTTTTGCTGAAAAGAAAGCCCTACTAGATATTGGAAGTAAGACTTTGTTCTTCAATTCTTTCCTTGTAGAAGGAAGCCTGATTAAGGTCCAGAATTGGGCTCCAGATTGCAACGAAGTTGAACCCAGAGCCGGCAGCTTTTGGATTAAACTTCTTGGTCTTCCCTTCAACCTTTGGAATGACCTTATTCTGGGGAAAATTGCTAGAGCAATGGGTGGAGTTCTGTTGGAGGCTAACTTAAGCAACTTGAGAGCGGTGGAACTTAAGGTTGCTGGGATCAATCCGGACAACTTGCCGCGGATCTTCGAAGTCCTCTCAGAAGAAGCTTGGCACAAGGTCTGGCTAGTTTCAAAAGTTGAAGCTTTGCTTTGGGGAAGACGACCAGAGGTTGAAGATTCTGACAAGCTCGCAGGGGGTGTACACGTGGCCTTCAGGGGCTGGCGGGTAAGTCTGTTGAGTGTGGGCGTTTTACAGAGGAAGGGGAATAGTGGCAGGGGTGTTCCAAGACTCAAAGCCTTCCTATTTTGGCTTCTTTTTCAAAATTTTTTGAAGAAGGGTTGTGTAAAGAGGGTGGCTCGTCCTATGCTGACGTGGCTAAGTTGGGAAAGAGCGGTTCGCGCGCTAAATCTCTTCCCGAACTGGCTCTAAGAATGGTCGAGCTGGTCGGGCCAGTGGGTGAACTTCCTTGCGGATTTAAAAGCCCACATGACAACTTAAGTCATCACGTGGGGCGGGGCAGGCGTCTAAGTCTCGCCCTCTCGACTGTGGAGGGGCGAATTCTACGAACAAGGCTAGAGAGCGCCGGCCTCTGTGCTGGGTCCGACGAGCAGCCGACGATGAGAAAAATCACAACCTTTCTGATCGCCCGAACCCACGCTATTCGAGAGGCAGACCAGAAGAGAAAGAAGATGCTGATCAAGGCTGGTTGAGCTGCGGTTCAGATTCTGATCATGTTGATAGTTCAGACGACTGTGGGAGTTCAAGCAGTGCGGCAGTTGAAGCTCTACTTAAAGATCAGAACAACGATTCTTTTAGCTTGGACTGTTTGTTCTTAGGGGATTCGGTGGGAGAAGGAAAGGTGGAGGGGGAGGAGCGGGTGTTTGATTTTAACCCATTACTGGCTGAGCCCCCCCTCAATTCTAGTGCTTTGCAAGAGGCCGAAAAGGAGGTTGCTCGGGTCTTCTCAGAGCAGAACAAGGGTACTTCACAGAGAGGTACATACTTGGGTACATAAAGGGGTCTTTGTGTTGATACGGCGACAGGGATTTCCCTCCCCCATCTCTGGGAGACAGAGTGCTATGTTTTCCCAAAAAAGAAAGTGACTACCTCAGGTAAATCCCTCAACTCTGTCAATTCAGTTTTGGATATTGATGAGCGCTCTGTATCTCTTGTACCAGATTCTCTTCCCAACCAAGAGTCGGAAGCCCCTAGTCTGAAAGCCACATTGAGTCTACAAGGGGGGGGGGGGAGTGGGTGAGGAATCATGCAGAGAGACAATAATTAGGGAAATCTTAGAAAGCCTCTTGGGCGAAGTGGAAAGGAAGAATTTGCAGAGAGGGAGCTTGGAGGGGACAGACATGGTTGTGGTCGGAGGTAAAGTGAGAAGGAACAAGAAGCTTCCTAGGAGTGAGGAGAGTGCTTCTTTAGGGAAAGAGGAAACTTTTGGGGAAGAGTCTATTGCAGAGTTTGTGAAAAAGTTGGGGTGCAAGCTAAAGAACCCGAATGACCTAAAAGCCTACATGCAAAATAAAGAGGATAGCAAGATGAAGTTCAGAAGGCTGAGTGAAGTGGAGAGATTAAAAAAATATATTGAGGGGGACAAGAAGTTCAAAGTGAAAGGGATTAGAAGAAAATGGTCTAAATAGTTCTTGGAGGACTTAGGGTTAAAGCCTTTAGTTTTCAATGAGAATCCTAAGTTGGAATGTGAGGGGGTTGGGCAGCTTTAGGAAGAGAGCAACAATCAAAGAGGTAATTAAGAAGTTCAATCCGGACGTGGTTATGCTTCAGGAGTCCAAAAGAATGGATTTTGATTGCAGCTGGGCAAGGAATGTGTGGAGTTCTAGAGGTATTAAATGGGTGGCTGCTCTTTCGTGGGGTTCCTCGGGAAGAATTGTGACCTTATGGAAAGAAGAGATTCTCTTAGGTGTGGAGGAGCTAATTGTTGATCACTCTGTCTCCCTGAAGTTCAAACAGGTGGCCGATGGGTATGAGTGGGTTCTAACAAATGTGTATGGCCCCAATGACTATAGGCAAAGGGAGAAATTATGGGAAGAATTGAGTGACATTAGAGACCTTTGGGATGGACCCTGGTGTGTGGGAGGGGACTTTAATGTAGTGAGATTTGTGGAGGAAACCAACAACCCCAGACAGAGAGTGACAACAAGTATGAGGAAGTTCAACCAATTTGTGGACTCTTTTAATCTCAAAGAACTTCCCTTCCTAAATAATAACTTCACTTGGTCCAACCTTCAATCTCAGTCAATTTGCTCTAAGTTGGACAGATTTTTGTTCTCAATTGATTGGGAGGATCATTGGGGCAACATTTCTTCTAGGGCTCTCCCTAGACTCACTTCAGACCACTGGCCAATAGTTTTGGTCAAGGAGGAATTAAGAGGAGCAGGGCCTACCCCTTTCAAGTTTGAAAATATGTGGTTGTCTCATCCGGGTTTCACTGAGAAAATCAGAGAGTGGTGGAAGCAAGCGAATCCGGTAGTTGATTGGGAGGGAATAAGGTTTCACAAGAAACTCCAATACCTAAAATCTCAATTAAAGGAGTAGAATAGGCTGAAATTTGGAAGATTAGAAGATACAAAGCAAGTTCTGGTGGAGCAAATTGAGGATTTGGACTTGAAGGAAGAGAGAGACCCATTTGGAGAGGAAGAAAGGAAGTTGAGATGGGGTTTAAGGAGGAAGTTGGAGGACATCCTGATCAAGGAGAAAATCAGTTGGAGGCAAAAATCTAGGTGTAAGTGGCTAAGGGAGGGAGACAGAAACACAAGGTTTTTCCATTCAGTGGCAAATGGAAGGAGAAAGAAGAATTACATCTCTAACTTGGAAGTTGATGGAGCAGTCTTGTCTCACCCGGCTGAAATTGCAGAGGCCCTAGTAAATCACTTCAAATCTATTTTTAGAAGGCCTATGAATGAGAGAGTGTGGTTGGAGGGTTTGGAGTGGCCAACTCTTAGTGCAGAGAAGAGAGAGTGGCTAGAAAAAAGATTCGATATGAAAGCTTGGAGAGCTTTAGAAAGTCAAAGAAGAAGGGAGTGGTCTGCAAATTGGATATGGAGAAGGCTTTCGACTTGGTTGATTGGTCATTCTTGATGGAGGTGTTGAGGAGTTTTGGTTTTGGTGATACGTGGTGCAAGTGGATCTGGGGCTATGTTAGGACTTGCCATTATTCTATCCTCTTTCCCCTTTTCTTTTCACCCTTATTGTTGATGTGTTTGGGCGATTGATCCATAGAGCAGACTCGAGGAATCTGATAAGAGGGTGGAGAGTAGGAAGGGAGGAGGTTCCCTTAACTCTTCTTCAGTTTGCAGATGATACTATCTTTTTCTGTGAAGGAGGGAACCTCAGTTGGATCCGGAATCTAAAGTTGACAATACAATTTTTTGAGCAGATTTCTAACCTCAAGGTAAACTTCGACAAGATTTGTGTGACGGGAGTGAATGTGAACGAAAGAGACCTAAGGGAATCTGCAGATGAGCTAGGTTGTGCTATTACGGATTGGCCCCTGACTTACTTGGGCCTCCCTTTAGGAGATAATCCTAAGAGTGTTAGCTTTTGGGCTCCGGTAGTGGAGAGGTTTGAGAAGAGGCTAGCGGCTTGGAAGAGGAATTATCTTTCTTTAGGTGAAAGAGTCTCTCTCATTAAATCTACCCTAACTAACATTCCTGTTTACTTTCTGTCAGTGCTTAAGATCCCCTGAAAGGTTTCAAACATTTTGGAAAAATTAATAAGGAACTTTCTCTGGGAGCCTGGAGAGGAGAAGAGAGATCATAGGGTGAGTTGGGAGGTGGTCTCTAGGTGTAAAACAATAGGAGGTCTAGGGATTGGTAATTTCAAGAAAAGGAACATGGCTCTTCTGGGGAAGTGGTTGTGGAGGTTTTCTTTGGAAATGGATAAATTGTGGACTAAGATTGTGGCTAGCATTCATGGGTTGGAAGACAATGGCTGGGATCCTCGAACCTTGGCAAGGGCTTCAGTAGCTTCTCCTTGGAAATCCATCCACGATCTGCTTCCAGTTTTCTTCCCTTGGATCAGGTATGGTCTAAACTCTGGAAACCGAATAAATTTTTGGAAACATCTTTGGGTCGGGGATTCTCCTTTGAAAGACAAGTTTCCTTCCTTGTATGCTCTTTCGGACTTGAAAAATGAACCCATTTCTTCTTTCTTAGTCCCTTCAACTTCCACTTCGGGCTTTGGTTGGAACTTTGGCCTGTGTAGGGCAATTAGGATACGAACTTGGATAGCCTGGTAGCTCTGCTAGCCTCCCTTGAGGGTGTCTTCCTAAACCCTGCTAAGAAAGACACCAGATTTTGGACCCTTTCTAGCTCTGGTACCTTTTCTTGTGCTTCTTTCTTTGAAACTTTAACTCATCCTCCTACCCTCCTGGGGTTGTCCTTTCCAGTTAAGGAAATTTGGAGTAGACCTATTCCTCCTCGGGTGGGGTTTTTTTGTTGGGAAATTTTCCTGGAAAGAATCAACACTTTAGACTTACTCCAAAGAAAGAGACCCAACTATTGTTTACTTCCTAATAGATGTGCTCTTTGTAAAGCTGATGGGGAATCTGGCTACCACCTCATGGTCTCTTGTAAGGTTGCTAAATCTGTTTGGGAGTGAGTTTTCTCCCGTTTTGGGTGTTCTTGGTATCCTCCGGAGACTGTCCAAGGTTTGTTTTCCCCATCTCTTTTCAGTTGGCCTAAGAAGCGAGGGAAGACTATGTGGAGGTGTATTAGGGCAGCAGTTTGCTTGTTAGACTGAATCTTTATAAGAGCGGTCCACTGGCTAAAATCTTTGGAGTTGTTTTCAGATTGTCCTATGGATGACTTGCTAAGAAACTGGAAATAGATTGCTTCCACTGCAAGATTCAAGAGGACTCTTTGTCCGTTTTGGTCCCCTCCCTCCTCAGGCTTTATAAAGCTAAATTTTGATGGCAGCAGTGTAAGGAATCCAGGGCCCTCTGGGATTGGAGGAGTCTTCAGGAATGAGGAAGGGATTGTTACTGCTTTATTCTCTGGCCCTATTGGAGAAGGTGACTCTCTTAGGACTGAGATCCTTGCAGCGCTTGAAGGAATTCGAAGAGCAAAAGATCTAAATATTAGCCGTTTGATTCTGGAAGGTGACTCGAAGGTGGTGGTTAATTGGTTGAAGACAGAGGACAGTGGTTTGTGGAACTTTAACAATGAGAAAAAATAGTTCTTATGGCTGGGTAGGGACATAGAGATTCAGTACAGCTGGGTGAAGAGGAGTGCCAACTCATTTGCGGATGGGTTGGCCAAGCAAGGAGTGACTAGGGAGGCTGTTTTCTGGGCTAGTTTTTAATTTTCTTTGCTTTCCCTGAGTTTTCTGTTTTTTGGGGAGCTAAGTTATTTTATCTCCCTCTGTTCCTTTCCCTCTATTCTCTTAATTTAATGAAATTGATGTTATTGATCAAAAAAAAAAGGAAAAGGCAAAATGGTCTTACAAAAGTTCAAAACTAACATAATACTAATACATGGAAGAGTGTTGGAATATTTGAAACCAAGGTTCAAAGTATTGATACATATCAGCCCGTATCGGCCGATACGTATCGTTTCGGGAGCTCCCCGATACGCCCCTACAGAGGGTGTATCGGGGTTCTGACCGGTTCAAGGGTGGAGGAGCCTTAAACTGCCCCCCCTGAATCGGTTTTGAAAAAAAAAAACACTACAGATATTGCCCGATCGGGCATATCGATATTTAGAACCTTGTCACAAAATAGCCATTTGCCACAAATGAAAGTTTGGAGAACTAAGGCTCCGTTTGTGGGAAGATTTGGGTGGGATGGGATGGGATGGGAAAATGTAAAAAGGGTGAGAAGTTTACGAAGGAATCCACTATTCATCCTCATCCTCCTCTCGATCGAACAGAGCGGCGACTAGGAAGAGAAGCGACGGATCTGAACCTATCTTTGGCCTTCCTCTCCCACTCTCTCTCCCTGATCTTCTTCTTCTCTCTTCTCCTTCTTCCCCTCTTCCCCCATTTTCTCTCTTGCTCCGTTTCGTCACTACTGTTGCAAGTTGCAGCGGTGGTAGATTTGCGCGTCCCCTCTCTAATCTCTCTCTCTCTCTCTCTCTCTCTCTTTCTCTCTTCTTCTTCTTCTTCTTCTTCTTCTTCTTCTTCGTTTTTCATCTCCACTACTCTGTCACCACCGAACCAGAAATGACGAGAGCGGCGACGACATACCAGTGGATTCTTTCGTAAGTTTCCATTCAGCATCGATTTCTTCTATCTGAATGGGGAAGTTGCTTTGGATTTTTGCCGTTGCGAGGGATTTTTTCCGTTGTGGCAATTCCCCTATGCTGGCGGTGGCATGGTGCCGAACACCTGCGCTGGTGCCATTGAATAGGACTGTGTTGCTGGGTTTCTCTGTTAATGCGCGTGGGACCTTCGGCATGGTCGTTTTACAGGAGAAGGGAGATGGAAACTTGAGTTTTCTCGAGTTTTCTTACTAGAGTCGCACTGTTTTGGTGCGACCTTGAATCCGCGATTTTGGGATCTCACATCCCACTTTTTTCTCATCCCATCCCCTCTTTTCCTCAAAACAAATATGAGGAATATTCCCTTTTCTCATCTCCATCCCACAAACCAAATGGAGCCTAAGTATCAATACCCAAAATACCGGGATAGTAAAAAAAATCACATGTGTGCATGAAGGCGTATGTATATATATCATCATGAAACCAAACTTTTGGGTTGGGCTGGGTTATTAGGCCATCGGACTGGGCGAGTGGTGCAAAATATATTTTGGGCTTGGGCAAGAGCAACATAAACCCACATATGTTTTTCATTTTTTTAAGGAAAATTCCCGATCAGTACCCTGTACTTTGGCTCGAGTGACAATTTGGTCCCTGAACTTTTAAATGCAACAATCCAATACCCGAACTTTCAAAATGTGACAATCTAGTACCCAAACTTTTAAAATGTGATAATCTAGTACCTGCCATTAACCTGTCCGTTAATCTACCGTCAAGTGTCATTTGAAAAGTAAAAAATGCCCTTTAAATGCCATCTAATTCTCTTTACCAACCATCCAAATGTTGACAAAAAACTGAACAGTCCCACATCCTAGCCTCTTCTACTCAAAAAAGTTGGTGACTGTTTAGAAGAATCTAAAATTTGGGACTGTTCATTTTATTGTCAATGTTTGGATGGTTGATAAAGAGAATTAGATGGCATTCTTAGGACATTTTTGACTTTTCAAATGTCACTTAACGGTTGATTAACGACAGGTACTAGATTGTCACATTTTGAAAATTCGGGTACTGGATTGTTGCATTTTAAAGTTAGGAGTCTAAATTGTCACTCGAGCCAAAGTATAGGGTACTGATCGGGAATTTTCCCATTTTTTTTAGCATAGATCAAGCTTAGCGGTGCAAATCTCCATCGAGTAAAAGATGCTGCAATGCCTGAAAGTAGCAATTTAAGTTGGAGAATTTGGTGTGAATTATCGTCTCTGGACTAGGGCTTGACCCAGCACAGTCTAAGCCCCATGTGCAGCCTAGCCTCTGCGGCCAATAATAACGCAAACGGTTCCAGGCACTCCAATCGCATTTAAAGCCATTTACTGTACTTAGCAAATGCAACATTTTGAGTTAAGTGAACTTACCACCTTCACATTATCATGGAATTGATTTAATTTCATTGCAAACTAATTCATTCCTACACTCTCTCTCTATACAATATACAACTGTTAATAGAAGGTGAAGGGGTTGATTATGCAGTTAATTGATCCCTGGTAGATTGTTAAGATGATGTGAACATATATATTGAGCATCTGTGTATGCTTTCTTTGCAGTTATTTTGCAGGACAGACACAGACATCCATACAGATGTGAGGTCTGTCCTCTACTGAATCGAGCTACCACCACTTTTCAGGAATTTCGAAATATTCTAAAACAGTTATCCTTTTCTTCACCACTCCAAAGGAGATGAGACTGCATGGAATATATTCATGACTTCCATTCAGCTATCTATCTATGGGCTGAGAGTGCAGTTGATCCAATTAAGCACAAGAATGGATCCAGAAGTCATAGTAAGGAGAGGAATATGTTTGACCATATGCACCAGGCTATGGCCCATGAACCAAGATGATCACCAACACAGAATGAAGAAGAAAATTATAATTCTTTCGTATTTTTTGTTTCAAGTGAGCCAGCACAGCTTAATTATATGAGATTCTTATGTCATTCCACGTAAAGTTGAATGGAATCTTGATTCTCAATCTTGTGGCGATTGAAATTTATTTGATCTTCACACAAAGTGGAACATTGCAGGTTCTGCACTATCTTCTTTTCTCCATAGTGGAACTCGGAATTAGCTTCTTACCAGATTTATTCTAAATCAACTTATGAATATTCCCCATAAAGAGGGAGTGCACAAAGCCATATAAAAACCTTTATCACTCCTCTTCTCCGCACTAAGTAGTCCCAAAGATCATCAGCGACACATCACATTTCGTCCAAGCAACTGCCCTTACAATCAATCTCTAAAATGGTAATTTAGTTTTGTTTCTTTTTTTATACTCCGTAACTGATGTATTTGCATTGTTTATAGTTTAACGAAGATGTACAATATTGAACCATTGTTTACATCAGAGTGATGAAGGAAGCAAGAACTACGTATCAGTAGGTCCTTGGGGAGGCCAAGATGGAGCTAGGTGGGATGATGGGGTTTATTCTACTGTTAGACAATTAATCGTAAACCATGGAGCCGGAATCGATTCCATTCAGATCGAATATGACAAGAAAGGGTGTTCGGTGTGGTCTGACAAGCATGGCGGAACTGGAGGCTATAAAACTGATAAGGTTAGTCCATAACTAAACAGGGTTCTGTAACCTCTACGAATAGTCGAATAGGTTTCTGCTTCAGACCTTCCAGCTTTCTTATTCCTAAAATTTGCCCGTTATTTCTTGCGTTTTGAAACAGTGTGAGTACTTGAATTCTGGTAAGATTTAAAGAACGAGTTGTGACTTACTCCAAGAATGGAGATGAGAGTAACTACAATCTTCTGGTTGAGTTTTATCACACTGATACAAACTACTATACTGATTGTAAGTGCTTTTATGGGAGATTGTCCTATTTACATTTGAGAGTCAGAATACTACCAGATTAGGATTTTATGTGTTGAGAATCCATTCTCTACATGGTATTTTTGGTCTACCCACTTTAGATTGAACAAGGTTTTGTTGGGTTTGAGTTGAATTTAGTGGTTTTTTGGCCGATGCTGTTTATTTAACCTTACTGATCTTTTCTCAACCATCCATCTGTTGTAGATCAAGCTTGATTTTCCAAATGAATTCCTCATCTCAATTAGTGGCTACTACGGTCGCATGGATCAATGGAACTCTGTCATTGTTCGCTCCCTTACATTCAAGAGCAATAGAAAAATATATGGTCCATTTGGTATTGAAGAGGGAAACCATTTCTCATTCCCAGTGACAGGCGGCAAGATCATCGGATTTCACGGGCAGTCCGGTTGGTATCTTGACTCAATTGGAGTATATATGAAGCCTCTCAAGCAAAAGATTCCATCTGAAAACTTTCTAGTCCAGAGTTATGGCGAAATGGTGGTTTCTGTAAAAGCAAGTGCCACCAATAATAAGAAGGTTCTGCCAACCTCAATCTTGAACCAACAATTATACTCAGGTTTTTAGCTATTCAACAATGCAAATTTAGTTTCATGACATTAATTTATGTTGCAGGTTTCTTTTCCAGATCAAGCTGAGATCAATGGAACCCCAAACACCAGACGAGTCGTGTCATATGGACCCTGGGGTGGCAATGGTGGGACGATTTTCGATGATGGGGTGAATACAGGAGTCCGAGAAATTCATTTAACACGTAATGGAGGTGTTACTTCCATTAAAGTTTGTTATGATCGGAATGGGCAAGCTGTATGGGGCAATAAGAACGGGGGAAGTGGAGGGATTAGACTGGACAAGGTGATTCAACAACTGGGATTTGCTTGAATTAATTTTCATTTCTCAGTTCTCATTCAGTAATTCAAACATGCTTGCAGTTGCAGCATGCATCACAGAAGTTTTTGCTGCATTTGTTGTGCAGATTGTTTTGGACTATCCATCCGAAATCTTGACACATATCACAGGCTATTATGGATCTACAATCTTCAGGGGGCCTACAGTGGTCAAATCCCTCACATTTCACACTAACAAAAGGACATATGGACCATTTGGAGATGAACAAGGGATCTCCTTCTCCTCTGGCTCTAAGGAAGGGATGATTGTGGGATTCCACGGGAGGAAGGGATGGTTCGTTGACAGTATTGGAGTTCATGTTCTGGAAGGGAAGTTGTTGCCACTATCTCCTAATGAGGCATTCAACATGATGGGTGACATGAGAATTGCAGAGGTTGGTAATCTTCATGAGTTTGATAATCTGATCCTCCTTCTCATCCCCTACACTACACCCAAAACCAGCACCATCAGATTATTTGATCTGAAACTTGTTTCTGTGAGCATTTCAGAAGCTTAGTAGACTGTCTAGAAACTATATAGCTGTATATATATATTTATATATCAAATTGAAATTGCAGGTAATGTATGGAATGGTAAAAGAACCAGCTCCAATTGGACCTGGGCCATGGGGAGGGGATGGAGGTAGGCCATGGGATGATGGAGTATTTTCAGGGGTTAAGCAGATTTATTTGATAAGGGGAGAAGCAATTTGCTCGATACAGATCGAATATGATCGAAATGGCCAATCTGTTTGGTCTACAAGGCATGGAGGTGGGGGTGGAGACAGCACCTATAAGGTAGTAATTAATTAATTGCTTTACTTTCTCTCTTTTCTTTAATTTCTTTCACAAGTCACAAGTATCAAATGGAAACCAATAATGGTGACATTTTTTCTTAACATGAAAATGATGTTCAGATCAAGTTTGAGTATCCAGTTGAAGTCCTTACTGGTATCAGTGGTTATTATGGATCCATCCTTGGTGATGAGACAACAAAAGCTATCGGATCTCTGACATTTTATACCAACAGGGGGAGGTATGGTCCCTATGGGAAGGAGGTGGGCACCTTCTTCAGTTCAATGACAGAGGGGAAGGTGGTTGGCTTCCATGGTAGGAGTGGCTGTTATTTGGATGCAATTGGAGTGCACATGGAGCATGGTCCGGGTTCGGGTGAGAGAGGATTCGTCAAGGCAGTACTCAACAAGTTATTTGGTTGATCAATCTCACATTCACATCCAACAAACATAATACAAAGAAACCATTATTCCTTAAAAGGTTGTTACCCTTTTAATTTGTTGTTACCCTTTTCCTTAATGACCCAAGACTGGAATATATGGTGCAGTATCCTTTGTTTGTATGAACTATTGCAGCTTATCAATACATATTTGAGCTTGCCGGGTTGTGGGATTTGTGAATCCCTACCGGACTTGTGCTGATGATGTTATGTTAATTAGATTGGACCAATCCAGACTTATTGGTCTAAATAATTTAATTATTTATTTTTGATATTTTCCTAAGGGCTACACATCAGGGGTAGCCCATCCACCAACGCAGGTGTAGGTGGGATTCGATCCCAAGTCTCCGTTATGACCAGCAAGAGACCTTACCAATCTGCTGGTTGACATGTTCCTTGCAAAGAATTTATTGGATTGGAATGGGCCTAGTCCATCCATAATGGATTTATATGGGATTGAGTTGGATTGAACCAATATCTGGTCCATTGATAGAAGACAAGAATACAAGTGTCAATAAACCAGGTATGAGTTGGAACTAATCTAAATTAAAACCATTTTGAACAGATTGGCGGTTTAGACGTTGAATTGGACTGGTCCAAAATGATTAACTCCTAAGTATTCATTAGATTGGACTGAACCTGGTCCATCTATAATGGATTCATATTGGACTGGACCAGATTGGACCAAATCCGGTCCAATTAACACCCCTAGCCAATGGCCATCTGGTCTCTGCCCCAACTTGGGCTGGCTTAGCCATTAATTACAAGCAGTCTATCAAAGACATATAGCTAGAATGCTTCCGTCAACCATGCTAAAATGGTATTTTAGGCAAATGAAAATGCAACCTATCTATGTTTTGGTTGGAATGGAATATGAAAAATGGGATGGAAAAAGAAAAGCAAACCCGCTTGGGCTACGTTTGTTTGCGGTGTAAACACATATTTACATAGTTGGCTAGATCAGGCTCCGGTTCACTGAATAATAATGCAAAATGGAACCGATGCCTTGTTGGGATTTACTCTGTTTGGCACTCACAGCGTAAACACATGGAGATGAGAAAACACCATTAACCATAGGGGCAGAGCCAGGGGGGACCCAGGAGAGCCATGGCCCCCCTATGGTTCAGAAATCCCTACTTGTGATTGTAAATTTCCCTCCTCCCCCCACTCCCCACCCACACCAATAGTTGGCCCCCCCTATGGCCATCCATATTTATTTATCCCCCCAAACCCATTTTAGGTTTTGGCCCCCCATGAAAAATTTCTCGCTTCTCCCCTGATTAATCAGCTCGCAACAAAGTAAAAATAGGTGATAAAACACCATTATCAGCTCACAACAAATCAACTAAGAGAACACCATTACCAGCTCGCAACAAAGAGAAAATGGTGAGAAACGAAACTGAGAGAACACGGTTAACCAGAAAACACCGTTTTGGAGCTGGAACTAGTTTTAGAGTTTTACAACCCATACAGGTATGTGCCATTAGGCTAAATCCAACCCATATATTGAATTTATTAAAATACCCCTGATTTTTATTATTGATAGTTTGTGTTTTTTATATGTTCCAATCAAATAATTGGAAATTCTAATGTTTGTTCGTTCTATTTTGCTTATTTATTGTTTATATATAATATGAAATAACAAGAAATTAGATACAGGTATTGAACCCGACCCACCCCACCCTCAAATGTGGGGAGAGCAAGGTTAGGGAGGGTTTGAATTCTAAATCCAACACATTGTACATTCCCCTAGAATTTACAAAACACTTCCTAAAGTCCCGAACCTGTCCTATTGCTATCCCTAACTGAAATCCACCTCCACGTTTCATCAACCTTTTTGGGAATTAATTACTTTTTCGTCCATTGAATTTGTATATAAGCTTTTGCTTCATGGTACAGTTTCTATATCATAGATCTTGCTTAAAAATCAGACCATTACGGTGCAAAAATAAATATTTGTGATATACCCGTTTGGCAAGTTTTTCCACGTCATCTTCCATCTGTTTAGAAGTCCCGAAGACCACTTTTCAGTCTATTCCCGTTTATTTTGCGGAAGATCTAGCCGCCGAAAGCTAGAGCACCAAAAAGAGAAGCCCATTTTAGGTTGATTTCGGGAAGCTCCAAATGGAGCTTTTCGCATCTTTTTCACTTTATTCTCATACGGAAAGACATTGAAAGATGCACACTAACCAAACTAGCTTTGAACTGCTCAGATCTTCAACCAAAAGCTTAATGCATCTTTTGACTGTCAAAGCTACTACAAAATCTTCCCAAAAAAACTTACCAAAATGCCCCTAAATTTTAGAAAAATCTATATTATTAGGAAGACATAAAACTTTGACCAATCAACCCCCTCCAATTCACCTAATTATTTACCACTTTTGTGACAATTTTGATTGGTCACAAGTTTTTTCGGTATCATTGTCAAACCCTAAATTTAGATATCAACCAATCACATTTAAAACGTCACATGGCCATTTATATCTTTTTATTGGTTTACATTTTAGAAAGCGTACTCAACAATCATGCAAAAGATCTTTAATAATGTTAAACGGTGTCGATTGGAACACCTAATTACTTTATTAGTGGTTTACAAACCATTATTTGCTTCACACTCATAAAACTTTCCTAAAATTTATTCCAAGTTGTTTCCCTATTGGGACCCAAGAGCAGAAAGTTTAGATGGGTTCTGATGCTAAGGCCATTGTGGCCCATTGGGCATCGAGACTCGGACCAAGACATTATGAAACAGGGCGCTGTGAAGCCTAAACTATAGACTAGTTTGTGGGTTGCGATTCTATGCTGTCTTTACAAAATAAAATCTAACAATGAGCTGATAAGAATCGGAATTTCTTTGGAGAGGAAGGATTAGCTGAATGCAATAGCTATTCAGCGGGCTGTAGAATCAACGATAATGTTCTATACCAGTAATAAAATATATAAAACTCTGCACCTTTTAAGGTGGAACCCATAAATTTATTATTAGCATAAACCATTACCATTGATTCTACATAACCGTCACATTTAGCTAATCCAAATTGCTCCTTGGAAGCTACCGTACCAGATTTTTGCTAAAATAAGTAATCAGGGTTCAGATTTCAGTGCAAAATGAGGAAATACAGCGATTAGTAAAAGGTGGCGTAATTAACCATGAGGAATTCTGAATTCCTGCATATAATAAGAAATAAATAAAAAGGAGGAATTAGAATTACTGTTTCTTTTTCTTTACCGCTATATTTGGTTTGAAGGAAAGAGTAGAAAAAGAAAAGGAAATACAGGAAAACCCATATAAGATTTGTAAAAATTTTCCTTCCTTTTTCATTCCTTTTCCTACTTTTTCCTTCAAACCGAACATAACCTACGTGTATATATTAACCAAGGGGATTACGATTACTGTTCAGCAAGGAACAATGCAACGGGATTCCTATAGCCAAAGCTGATGTTTATGATGGCGATTGTGACAGCAGGACAATGACAATGGAATTCTTTGAAGTTTGAACAACCAAATTTTTTTTTTTTTTTTGCTGCATGATGGATCTGATTCTCTCTCTTTTTGGTGATGGTGGACCAAAGAATAATCCTCCTCCACTTCAACAAATAATTATCAAGATGTAGTCATTTCACCTTGGGCTGGCTATCTTTGCCATCCGTCAATGTTTCATTTCTTTGCATTGAAATGAATTCATCCACTGCTACTGTTTTTCTCCTCTTTTGGTTTGATAGAAAATAAAAGAGAAACAGAACAAAATCCCTTATGTTATGTTTGGTTGCAGATTAATTTTATTTGCATTAGTATAAATGCATGACAGTGTAAATGAAAAGAATGCAAATTCTGGTTTAATTTTGTCTTTGATTTTATATATTATTTTAATTCATCTGTACTTCAACCAAATCCAAACAGAATAAAATAAATTTTGAAATAAAAATAAATCATAATTTGTATAAAATCATTTGCACTACCATGATTTTGCATCAGTGCAAATAACTTAAAATATTTCCTTCACATGGATTCGGCCTTGAGGGTCAGAGTGTATACGACGGGAAGTCAAGTGATGGCAGCCCACGGATGGATAATAGGCTCCATCCAGGTCGAGTACTGTGACAATTCATGGTATTATATTATAGGAGCCCACTGTATTCAGTGATAAATAGTGGAACTAGTGGTACCATATTCGGGTACCAGGCCCATTAATCTAGGTGTTATGGGCTAGGCCTGGCCGAGAAAACTAATAATGGACCATGCTCCACCCGACAGAATTTGTGGCCCATTAGGACATAACAAACACATGTAAGCCCATTTGGAGTCCATATCTCTCTCTTGATATACTTTTGTTTGAATGATTCGATCTTCTGTTTTGCTTTGTTTTGATAGAACGTAGATTCTATCTGAGTGCACCAAAGTAAGTAACTATACTAGTAGTAGTATACATTGGACGTGGAACAAGATGTGAGATGACTAGCTCGATGGATCAACTTTCATGTTGCAGAAAAGCTGTCATGCACCACAATTCACAAATCCAAAAGCAAAATCAGAAAAGTAGGACGACCCACACATTCCACCAGGATTTCTTAACATTCTATATATTAATTGGGACCTGTCCTCACTCCTCAGTCATCCATGCATCCACATTCTGTATATGCACCCTCTAACGGTAAACATACATACCGCAATGTCTACCATCCTCTCCTCTCGAATCTTGATAACAAAACTAGACATGTCAATTTCAGTACTACTGCAGAAACCAACTATCGGGTCCGGATGTAATAGGCATGTTAGGTAATTATAATGAATGAACACGTAATAGCTGTATGACACATGTCCTAATTAATGTGTTTTTCATCCAAATGTTTTTATTCCATTAGATAGAAATTATCCATTATTTTATTATCTTTCGGCATATACTTGGTATCCAATTTTTCCAGTTGCGTGCAATCTGTAAATCCATTGTGCTTTATATAAAGCCGATTCCCCATTTGGCATCTCTTGGAAAAAATAATGCATGCAGGAAATCTCTCTCTCTCTTGCTTTGTTCATTGTCATTAATTTTGAACTTGTTATAATTTAATTACTATTAGAAAGAAATATTACTCTAACTGATCCAAGTTAATATTATCAATTAAGAAAATAACATGGGTTATGGGTAGTCTCAGTCTGCCATTTCATCGATCCCTCCATGCAGAAGAAAAGCCAGTATATATAGTATAACTGTATAAGCTTCAAAGCCCACAACATCAACACAGTCATTGTTAATGGGTGGAATTTTTCTTGTAATAATAAAAGAAACCCACCAACTTTGTGCTGGTTGTACTGTTTCTTGTTCATGTATAACGGATCCGATTCTCTCTTCTTTTTTTTTCTTGGTAGTGGAAACTCGAATAAGCTTCCTTCACTAGACACTTCCAAAGCACGAACGCAGTTTAAAATAATCTCCGCAGTGTGACTGTGACACATAATTCCTTCATAAGAATCCCTCACACGATCCATCCCCCAAATCGTTGCCATTTCTTGCAGAGAAGAGACTCCATCAGTATTACTGCTTAATAGCGCAAAAATGGTAATTAAATTGTTGATTGTTGTTCTTTCCTTTGGTCTTCAATGAATTGAACAAGAGAATATTCAGAGAGAAACCCATGACCCATCCATCTGGGTTAACTTTCTAATTTGTAGATTGTTTCTTTTCATGTTTAATATATATAAGAATTTTGGTACTATATATGTGGTAACAGAGGAGCGATGTATATGGAAAGAGCCCCATCTCAGTTGGGCCTTGGGGAGGCCAAGGAGGATTGCAGTGGGACGATGGAGTTTATTCAAGTGTAAGGCAATTGATTATCACCCACGGAACGGGAATCGACTCCATCCAGATTGAGTATGACAAGAAAGGGAGCTCTGTGTGGTCGGAGAAGCATGGTGGCAGTGGTGGCATCAAAACCGATAGGGTTAGTGTTGGTTTGGTGCCACTAAATTACTTTATTTTTCTCTGTGAATTTTGACTACTTGATGATGAATTCAACATATATGGCATGTTGGCATGGCATTGAGAAAACATGGATTCAATTAGGATGCATTTAGAAAACAGTACTCTATATATTATTAACCATTAAAAAGCCCATATCTCTATTATACTGTCTGTAAACTCAAGAATTATAATTAGGGGTGTCAATGGACCGGTTTTGGATTGGACCCCATCCAGTCTAAAATGAATTTGGTGGATTGAACGGACTGGTAATACATATTGGATTGGATCTGTCCCATTCATAATAAATTTATATTGGATTGGATTGGATTAAACTAATATCTGGTTCATTGATATAAGATAAGAATATAGGTGTTAATGAACCGGGTTTAGGTCGAAACCAATCTAAATCAAAATGAATTTAAATAGATTGGACAGTCCAGACATTGAATTGGACAGTTCCAAAATGATCCAAAATATTCACTGAATTGGATTGGATCCGGTCCATTTATAATAGACTCATATTGGACTGAACCGGATTGGACCAAATCCAGTCCAATTGACACCCCTACTTATAACGTGTCAGACCTGGTTCATTCATATATCTGAATCTGATAATTAATATGTTTCTAAAAATTATGTCTCTAGTGAGGGAGAATATTATATATATATATATATCTGCATTGTCACCGTGCTGGCTTATTGGTAAGCTTCTCAGCTGGTTCTATCCCTGCTCAAACACAACCTGGGACCTAACTGGGGGCCCAAGTGGTGATCTGAGAACTCCGACAAGTCCAAGAGTAGTCACGGCCCATGGCCTATTTATTTTGTGGTCATTGGCATTGAGTTAAAGACCATGGCCAATCTGGTGGAGTTACTTGTGGTAACAATTCGATTAAGCCGGCCTGAACCCACCGGGGTTGGACCAAGAAGGCTTGTGCGCTAGACTCTCTCGTTAACAGTTTAACACCCCACTCCGGTTTTGATAGTTCAGGTTCAGGAGAACTGAGCATTTCTCCTGTGTGTGTGTAGTAACACAGATGATTACAATACGTGATTAGAGTCCCTCGTAGAGTGAAAAATCAGAAAAGTCTTTGCATTGTCAAATAATTAATTTCCTTTATATTAGTACTTTTATATTATACAAAACTAAGGCTCTACTTCGGTATAGTGCAAATTTTGCACGCTCTGAACATATTTGTATTTGCACTCTTTCCAATCTGATCCTAAACTGCAAAACTACATTTTTTTTATCTTCTACAGTTATCTAAAGATTTCAAATAACAAGATTCTTAATTAGATGCCATTTTCAATCAAAATAACACATGGAAACGAATATAAAAACATCTTAATTCTTACTAATAAAAATATCGAGTAACCCAAAATGGGGTTTGTGCTAGATTTAACTTAATTAAGACTCAATTAGCATGACTTATTAAATTAATGCAAAGAGTTTAATTTATTGCACTATCCCATGTTAGCCTGGAGAATTAAAATCAATAAGTCATACTGCTTGGTGATTTGTCTTAAAAACCGTCTTCTCTCACTCTTTGGCCCTAAAGTAGAGACATTTACTTATTAGAAATTCACTTATATACTACCTAAAAAAAATTCTCTTATTTCAGGTCAAGCTTGATTTCCCAGATGAGTTTCTGACATCAATCCATGGGCACTACGGTAGTATACAAGAACGGGGACCCACCTTTGTTCGATCTCTTACGTTCGAAAGCAACAGAAAAACATATGGACCATTTGGAACTGAACAAGGTGCCCAATTCTCGTTTCCGATGACCGGCGGCAAGATTGTTGGATTCCATGGCAAGTCGGGATGGTATCTTGATTCCATTGGAGTATACTTGAAGTCTCTCCAGAAACCGAATTCATCTAAAGCTCTGGTAACTTCGCAAAACTTGGTCACTGATCATAAAGTTGGTTACACTGTAGTCCAAGGAAATATAGGCAAAGACTACGACATAGTTCTTGCTGTAAGGCAAAGGGACGACAGCATCAGCAAGCTATCAAACAACTTCTCAACTCAAACTACTATCTATCGAGAGGTTAACGGAGGACTGGATCAATCAAAAGAAAAGGTGAGATAACCCTACATATAGCAATTATCAACTCATCATCGCTTTAATTTTACAGTTTATTAATTATTTGCTTGAATTATATTATTATATATTATTGATATGCAATATCCTAGCAGCTAATTAATAGAGCTTCCTTTCAGCTAGTTGAGAGAAGATCAGCCACAATCACAGAGGGACCTGTTACATATGGACCTTGGGGTGGTAATGGCGGGATTATATTCGACGATGGAATGTATACAGGCGTCAGACAAATTAACTTATCACGTAATGCAGCTATAACTTCAATCAAAGTTCTCTATGATCAAAATGGGCAAGCCATATGGGGAAGCAAGAATGGTGGAAGTGGAGTAGGGATTAGATCAGATAAGGTGCTGTGTTGCTCCAGCTGATCTTGAAATATTAAATCTGATCATCAATTTCCTTTTTTTATTTATTTTTTTTATACGACAACAGTTCTAATTAATTAGAGAATTTAACCACCATAAATGCTATTAATGCAGATAATCTTTGATTATCCATATGAAATCCTGACGCACATTACTGGATACTATGGGGCTGTGATGTTCATGGGACCTACTGTGATCAAGTCATTGACATTCCACACAACAAAAGGAAAGTATGGACCCTTTGGAGATGAACAAGGAACTTTCTTCTCAACCAACTTGAAGGAAGGGATGGTTGTAGGATTTCATGGGAGGAAAGGGTGGTTCATAGACGCTCTCGGAGTTCATGTACTAGAAGGGAAACTCTCACTGCCTCAACCACCTACTTCTACCATCTCCTTCAGCAGAACTAATGTGCCAATTTCTGAGTTTGATAATCCTCAGTGGTCTAATAAACTGGTATTAACCAATAAGCAAGTGCCAAGAGAAGAGGTATATATATATATATATATAGATTCACGATCATAATTATATATATCATGCATGGTTATATACATTCATATCCATGTATCTATCTAAATTTGTGAAATTAACCCTAATTTAGGTTGCATATGGGGTGATAAAAGAACCAGCTCCATGTGGACCGGGTCCATGGGGTGGGGATGGAGGTAAGCCATGGGATGATGGAGTGTTTTCAGGTATTAAGCAGATCTTTTTGACAAGAGGGGAAGCGATTTGCTCCATACAAATTGAGTATGATCGGAATGGACAATCTGTTTGGTCTGTCAGACATGGAGGCAGTGGAGGAGAAGCTACTAATAGGGTAAATTATTGTTTTTAAGTGCTAAAATTAATTTTCATGTTCCCTAGCTGCAGCTTAATTAATATCTGTTGGCCGAGTTTTCCTCTGATGTTGGTTCTTCTTCTTCTTATTTTTTCCTGTAAAATTTAGATCAAATTCGAGTATCCACATGAAGTTCTCACTTGCGTCAGTGGCTTCTATGGCTCCACTAGCACAGACCAGAGGCTGAAAGTTATCAGGTCTCTCACATTTTATACCAGCAGAGGGAAGTATGGTCCTTATGGGGAAGAGATTGGAACATTTTTCACTTCGACGACAACCGAAGGGAAGGTAGTGGGATTCCATGGTAGGAGTAGCATATATTTGGACGCCATTGGAGTCCACATGCAGCACTGGTTAGGGGAAAGAAGATCTGCCAAGCCAACGCTTTTCAAAATCTTTAGTTGATGGATGCATGCTTTGTCCCACCAAATTAAATAACAATGCTAAACTATGTTTGTGAAGAATCTATATCCTAAGTAGTGCAGTCAATACTAGCTAATACATATTATGGTGAAGACTTGTGGGGAGGAATTCTAAGTAGTGTTTGTTTATGAATAATAATAATCCTGCAGCCTGCTGATATGATGCCTCAGCAGTTGCAACACTTGAGATTTTCATTGCCAAATCTGTACTTTAATTGGGAGTCAATTTTATATAGTTTGGAGGGAGAACAATATTCTTGGTTAATTATCCTTTGAATCAAACATGAGAATTTGATCCAAATAAAATGGATTCAACCCAGATCCCTATATTTCTTATATAATGAAATGATCTTTTACAAGTTGAAAGGAGACTAGAAGAGCTAGGGGCATGCAGACTGAAAAGGACTAGGATAGAAGAAGAAGAAAAAGAAAGGATTTAACACCCATAAATAGACAATGGACATGCCACTGAACAGAATGGAATATTGGCCAAACAGGATTTAATTTACATATATAAATAAAATTAAAGGTTGCAAGGCCTCACACACAATATATAGATGAATATGTCCCATATGCCGTCCCTACTCCTCATTCTAATGTAAGGCAGCCCATGCATGAGGCTCCCACTGATGTGGGGTCTGGGAAGGGACACCATGTACCCAAATTTATCCCGGCAGATACATCAAAATAGACTGTTTCCCAGATATAAACCCAGGTCACAAATGGACCAATCCAACTGTTAAGCTAAGATCCACCCTCAGCCCTAAGGCTGCGTTTGGAAATGATGCAAATAAGTGTGAATGTAAATATGTAGTATAAAACGGTTCATATAAATTATAAAATTGGATTAATTTTATGCTGACAAAATTACCTTCTTACCAAACAGACTTTTAGCTGTAATGAATGCAAACATGAATTCCAATAAAACATACTTAAATGTATTATTGCCATTTGTCAATAAATAAATGTAATATTGTCAAACACAGGCAAAAATGAACTAGAATATAAATTTACCCTGAACCGAGATTTATACTCCATTTGCATCTTTTTCAAACCCAGTCCAAATTCTAATGTTGAGTTTCAAAAGATGGTCGCTATAATAGTATAGGATTAGAACCCTCCTCGCTGGTTCAATAAGAGTCAGGTGAAGTTATTATTATGTCATTAATGAAGGCTTCACGCCAAATGAGAGAGTTCAGAGGCTTGTCAAGGACTTAAAAACAGTCTCCCCTCTTGCCCTGGGCCCCTGGCATATGGCATTCCATGAGTAATGACCCAGCTGACTCGTTTGTGTAAAGGTATTGACCAACCACATTAAAAGTGTGGGCCTAAAGCCCGACCCAACCCATCAATCGGACTACTAAAAAGAAATTCTTTTCAAATATAATAGAATAGTCAGGATGGTCCTAAAAGGCCCAGGCCCAGGCCCTACGGGTGCAAGTGATTGGGCCTCTGTTGAGCTTTCGCTAGGGAAATTGTCTAAAACTCATCATGAGTTTCAGCATTTCTCTTCAATTTACCAGAATTTTTCAAAACGTCTACAACTCACCATGTCATTGACTTGACGTTAAACAGACTAATGGGAGTTAATGTATTACCATTTTCCTCTTTATAGAAAAATATTTTTTTTGTGCATAAATTTGTAGAACCTTTGATGGGGATTTACATTCTAGATTCAAAAGAATATACTGCAAATGTTTCAAAACATCAAAAATCTTTGAAATTTCTAATTATCTTCTTTCAAATCTTCGGACTAGTAGATCTTCAAATAGTAGATTTGTGTGGCAGCAACCTTCAAACAAGAGAGAGAGAGAGAGAGAGAATTTAGGTCTAATCCTAACCACCTAACTCGCCGTTCAAGGGCAATTTGGTCATAAAAATTATTATTTATGCTGACATGGTCATTTCTGTTAAGAAACATTAACGGTGCACTAACGAATGGTGAGTTTTAGAAAATAAAACTCATTGACATGGGGTTCCCTGGACGTTTCGAAAGTTGTGGTGAATTTAATAGAAATACTGAAAACTCTTGATGAGTTATAGACAATTTCCCTTTGCTAAACTTTGGTTGGGCGGGTACCAGACTCTGCAGCCCCACTGAAAGGATTTTGCCATTGAGAAAAGCTTGTGCCACCTCAGTATTTCTAGCATGTCAAAAGAAAGAAAGAAAACCCCAAATAGATGAGATTAGATTGAACCCAATTCCCATATATCTTATAGCATCAGCTACTAAGACAATAAGCTGTCAAACCACAACTTTAGTGTTGAATGCAGAATTAAGCAGATGAACTTCATGTGCCTCTTGTGTACAACATATACTGGTGCATTTTTCCAGCAAATGCCACAAAGTGAAGCTTTATTCGATCCTCCACCAGTATCAAGCTCAACCCACCTCCTCCTCTTTTCGTCAATTAAGAAGCAAATGAGAAGAGTGAAACTCAAAAGAAATATGTGGTCGATAGTAAACTGGCCAACCATGCAAAAAAGGTTCTTAGTTATCTCATGTACATAAAGCACATTTCCAAGAATCAAAGCATGAGATTTAGATTGATTACGAGAAAACTTAGAAACTGTTCATCTCATATTCAAACCTGCTGCACCGCCAATGGGTTCTACTCTATTAATTTCTTTATTCTTTAATAAGTGTAATCTTATGTTGGCCAAGTGAACTCTAGGTTTGAAATTTTCTTAAAACCTGCTTTGGAGAAAAAAAAAAGAAGAGATCATATCTAAGCATGTCACGACAGAGGTGTAAAATGGCTCATACTGTGTGCATCAAAGAGAGGTTGCCATGGAATTTGTCTGAATTTGTTTGATCTTGAAATGTGTACTACGTACTTGTGCTAAGAGTGCTAGCTCCTAGTTCAAATTAACCGATGATGACTTAAGCTTTTGTCAGTTCTACATGTAAAGATATTAGCCAACTAAGTAGTAGTTGATCTCGAACTTTCCAGGTTGTGAAGACTGGGTTCACATGGCTGAACTGAAGAAGCATTATCCACAGAGACAGGTACTTGGTGTACAGGGAAAAATGATCCTTAATGTTAATTGTAAAGAATGATTTGATTCTCTGTCAAGATAGATATCAAGTGTTCCTTCCGTAGGAGGTACTTGTTTTATGTACAATTGATGGGAATCAGCTGAGAGAAATATTTCAATCCAACAAATAATCCATTTGTCTTGAAGGAATTTTATGTTGAAGGCCAGGGTTTAAATCATTTTCCCTATCAACTATATGGTTAAAGTTGGGTAATACATATACTTGTGTAAGAGCATATATACTTGTGGATATGCATGTGTAATGCAAGTAATATTAATCATATATAATATATGGTATTTGAATTTAACTTTTATGACCTAAAATTTGTATTAAAGGATTTCAATTCATTTGTCCGGTTGAAATATATATATATATATATATATATCGGGAACCGGTCAGGTGCGGTTGATTTAGTTAGTAAACTATTGACTCGGACGGTCGAATCATTCAAACCATTCAACGGTTTGGCCGATTTTTATTTTTTTTGTTAAAACGGGCCGTCTGTTCAGTTTGAACTGTCGAATTGTTCGACTTGGGAACCGGATCCCTGATCGGTTCATTGTCCTGGTCGGTTTTAAAAACCTTGTATATATATATATATATAAGAACTTTCAATATTATGTATATAAGTATTAACTATATATATGATATATGATATTTGGATTTAATTTTTATGACCTTCACAAAAGTCAAGGCAAATATCCCCATAAGCTAACAAATTAAATGGTTTCACATGCATCCATGTGACACCTCAGCACTGAGTAAACATATTGCCTCAGCAAAGCGGCTAACAACACCTCATCTAGGGTTGACTTATAGTACCCCGACTTAGCCGACCTACGGGACCCCAACGCTTAGAGCGACCTCTACCAAATGCCGACTGAGCTAACCGAGGTATAGGTAGTGACCTACAAGACGTGCTCGCCGACCAACTCTTTACCTAGACTAGATTCTCTGTGATAATAATGCTTGACTGTTAAGCTCGTCTTCTACCCACATCTTCTACATCAGTGTTGATCAAATGAATCTTAGCCCTTAGCACGAACCATGTAACCAACAGATCAAGATATTATCTTTGAGCATAGCGGGAGTGGCTCTCCAAGAATCTCGGGCTCGTTACAAGGAGCCTCTAGCCCCACGCACATATATAAAGGCATCGCTCCCCTAAAGGAAGGTACACACGATTAAGCTCTCGCATACTCTCATCCTCTAAGCACTCTAATTCTCTAGAAACTACTCACTGACTTAAGCATCGAAATACTCACGAAAAACCCGGACATTCTGATATTATTTTCTCACAAGTCTTTGTAGAGAACTGCACAGCTCGCCCATATTCAGCTTGGCACCCAAATATCTCCTAGCTCGGCCTCCGAAAGTCTTTTCAACAGGAAATTCTCCATCTTGTCATCCGAGTCACTTGCCAAGTGGGAACAAACTACCAAATTGCACATCATCTATAATATATAAAGAATTTCAAATTATTTTAACCTTATTCTCAAAATAAAAAAATGGAAACTATCATCTCAATTATTCAATGGTCATGACATGGGACCCATCATCCTCGATTTAGATGATGATGCGGCCACCAATAACATCTGTCACAACCAATATTTGTCCCCTAATAATTGATGAAGAAATTTAGTATATGTGTACCCCATTAGCGTATGGTATGTCCAAATAAAACAAAATAATAACATGTTATGTCTGTTTTTTATATGGAAGGGAGAAGATGGGCATGCATACGAGATTTCGTCATTTAGGAAATTTGTGAGGTCAGGGTCTATCATCATCCTATATACACAATGTTTGAATGAATTGGAGCTTGGAATCAGCTTGCTTAGCTTCTTCGAGGGGTTGTGCAATTGTTTGAAAGGGTCATGAGATCATTTCAGACCATTCATGATCATCAGAGATTGACATCATGTATTCATGTACGATGCCATTCAATCAAACTGGATATTCGCATATGCGTGCATGGTAAATATTACGTACATAGGTAGGTATCTATACATGCGTGCACGAATATAATTCATATATGACCACATGCATGCATTTAAATGGCCGTAATGTGTTTATATAAACTATATGAAATTTGCCACACATCATTTTCTATACATAGTGTTAACATGATGAGTGAAATTATCAAAGTGTACTACTACCCACCAATGTTTTAAAAATCGATTTGGAATTGGAATCGTTCTGACCACTGGTTTTTGGATTGATGGTTCAATTATTCGTTCTAAAAGAATAGTCTATTTTGATAAAAAACTAAAATAAAAATAGTCAAAACTATTAAACGGGTCAATAGCTTGACTGTCCAGATCAATGGTTTGGCCAAAAACTAGATTTGAAATAAAACGAAAATGATTGTCTAAAGAATTCTCAGTTTGAATGGTCCGACCATCTGGATCAACCACGATTCGAAAACTACCCACAATTAAACTATTTTTGTGTTTTTAGATTGAAGGAGAGTTGGGGATGAAGGATTAGTGGTATGGTGGCAATGAAAATGTTAATATATAGAGAAAATTATTTAAGGATGGAGTAAGTAAAAGCCACAAGTGAGGACAAAGTTGGTGGTGGGGACGATGGCTAATTAAATGTACGGGCTATATATAATGGATAGGGTAGAAAAAGGAATGATCATCATGGAGAAGATGGGTGAAGAAAGGGTGGTGATTCTGATATATATATAAAACAAGTGGTATAGTCTACGGGCAATAATGGAGGAGGTGAAGAGCTGAGGGTGGTGGTGGTGATATTGGGGACAATGGTGGTTGAGGTGGTGATGGCTGATTTCTACATCGTTTAGATGGCTGAAATCAATTGATTGATCGTAGCTAAGAAGATGTTTAATTTAATTGCTGATGTTGGAGGTAGTGAAAGCAATTGAACTAACGGCTGATTGAACCATGGCACTATTGAGATAATGGAGGTTGATGTTTGAATTTGGATGTGACGATGAACCAGATCATTGGTTTAACGTGGTGCACCATTTGGATAGGCAATAGTACTAATCTGTTGCTCTAAAATACCACTTTGATGGCTTTTAATTGTGGGGTTGATTCATTGTTTGGATGGTCAAAATTAATCGGAATTGAATGGTTTTAAGTTCACTGATCTTAGGATTATCACGTCACTGTTAAATATATAGCTTGTAATATACCAAATCCAATCAGCCTCCCAACTTAAATTAATAAATAAAAACCAACACATGCAGAAGCTTTCAATATATTAGTGTAAATCACATTCTTTCATATAAAGTGGATGACTAATTGCTTATCAAACCTAATTATTCTAATTAAATCAAATAAAAAAACCCAACCTAAGTTTAGTATGGAATGGTCATTAACTAGTGCTTAATTACTTGAAACTTTTGGTTGATGAGCTAAAGTTGATTCATGCAACTCTTGGAGTTGATGGGTCTAATGACGTCTGTTCTGTTGAGCGAAATTTCTAAAGAGTCGCACAAACTCTTTGTTTACTACTGTTTTCCTATACGCGCAATGAAGGTCAAACTCTTCATTCAATCTAAAAGTTGCACAAAAAGTCATGTATGAGCATTTTGATTGAAGCACCCAATAATAGTTATAGGGTTCGTAGTTGGAATAGCCTATTCGAATTCCGATTTCATACCCCTATTCCCACGAACCGAATGGAGCCTTAGCTATCTACGCTAGTCTTTAAAGGTATCTCGTGGTTGCTCAAGAGGAGAACCTGAAAAAGCAAATAAAGCTAGCTAGCAGTCTTTAATTAATTTTCTTCGATCTGTCTGAAAATCTAATCACCATCGTCCCACTTTCAATCCTACAAAACCCTAAAAAAATCTAGGGTTTCTAAATCCTCTCGATCTTGATCTGTTTGCTGAAAGGAAGACTGATCTTGATAGAATTATGATAGAAGAAAAAGAGGCTGATTCTTTCTCCCTCGGAGACTGACACAAAAGAAATCCCATCTCTTCTTCAGTGGCTTTGTCCACAACATGGCAGTTGTGTAGGGCCGTATTGAACTCGAAAAAGAAAGGACCAACGACATGGGTTTTTAACTTTTATCTAAACAAAGACCAAAAAACACATCGCAGATAAGCAAAAGATAAAGCAAAACAATATCAGCAGAGAGAGAGAGAGAGATTACTTTGTTAATCGGAGAAATGAGACACCGATCAGAAGCAAAATTCTTGGTGATTTTAGAGAGAAAGATGAGGGCACAACCAATCTCACCTCCTATCATTCAAAGCATTCAAAGTATATATATACCCTCTTTTAATGCATTTATTCGTTTGGTAGTTCATTTATTTGAGTTGAATAAAGAAGGAAATGACAACACAAGCATATGATGCCAACTTACTTGATTATCTCACAACTATAACACCAACTTTTTTTCTACTAATTAATTTAGCTCACCACACCAAATGCTTTGTCTTTCCAATCTTCATTTTTGCTGCTGATTCTTGATGGGTTTGCATCAGCTACTTGCCCAGCAACCTGTCAATCAGTTTGACCAGCTGAGACACTAATATTTAGGGTAAGTAGATTACATCTCCTCTCAAAACCTATTCATTTATTCTGAAGTCTGATATCTGAAAGTATAATAATTATATTAAGGAGTGAATTTTTCTTTTTTTCAAATTTTGAATGTGGAAAATGTTATTCTGAATTCTGAAAATTATCAAATATCAATTTTAATGTTATATATCAGAATTTTTATTTATCTTTTTGGAGGTATTATTGAAAAACAAAAAATTGTATAATTACATTTTAAGAGATAAGAGGAAACAAATAACTATTTTTTTTCTTAAATTTAAAAAAATTCTCTTAAAATATAAGAATTAAGAATTAAAAAACTAATATATCCTTAATCTACTAGGATAAACCACAGTCGTCTCTTAACGTGACTCGTTGATATATCCAATTAATAGATCCGTGGGCGCTAGCTAGCTTCAATAGATATACAGCCAAAAATGCGAATCCAATTTGATTATCCTCACTCTTTAGATCTGTGGCTAACCATTCCCTGACTTTAGTGGTCAATCCAATGTACGACAGTATGCATGAGAGAGAGTGTGTCTAGGTTCATATGCATGTCTTATTGTACATCTGTAGGTTCTCTGTTATGAGACTACGAGCAGCTAAGAGAATTCTATCCATCATCATGTCTAGCCATGGCAACCAGTTGTTTATTAAAGGAACATTGTTTACTCAAGGCAAGTGGCTCACTGGCCCTCACAAACCCGATGAAATTATATTAGTGGGTGTTTGGTTGGAGGATTTAATTGATTTGTCAAAATCTTTTTTTTTTTTCCAATAATTAGTGATTGTGATTTTGAGGGGTTTGGAGTATCTCCACTTTCTTCGATATATTATCATGTCAGAAATCAATTCAAAAATCACCCCCCAAACCCCGGTTTCTTGAAGCTATCTCTTGGAGTTCTAAGCATCGATCCAGTTTCACTAATCAATATTAGGGTTGTTTATAAGAAGGCCCAATCTGATCAAACCGACCAACCTAGATCGACCCAACCTGAATCAGATGGGTTTTCATTAACATCGGTCGATTTCGGGTTGGGCAAATTTATAAACCAAAATATCGGGTCGGTTTCGATTTTCTTAAAAATCGAAACCGATCCGAAACAGAACCGAACTAGTCTTCTACTAGAACTAGAAGAGCCCTATCTTCTAGTTCCTACTTAACTAAATTATATCTATCCTAGTTTCTAGTCTTTTACACCAAATAGACAATTACAGTTAGAATTAGGTGTCCTCTTTTACTTATATTAGAATTTAGAAAGTTTCTTTAAATATAAATGTTTTAGCTTTCTTTCTATAAAACAGTTTGACTTTCTATTTTATTGTCTTATTGGATATTGATAACTTTTATCTTTTGTCTTCTAACTTTTGTCTTATTAAATATTGAATATGGATAACTTTTGTCTTCTAAAAAACAGTTTTGTCTTTTGTCTTATTGAATAAAAAAGTTTTTTGAGTGGAATAGGAGTTAGTAAGGTTGACACTGGACCAAAGGTGAGACAAGTTTCAGAAACAAGGTTTGACTATAGGAGCAAAATCGAAACCGACCCAACCCGACTCAAACCGACCAGGTCGGTTTTGCCTATCAGTGGATCGGTTTCGGTTTCCACCTCAGGTAACCCGACCAAGTCGGGTCGGTAGGGAAAACCCTAGTAAATCGACCCAACCCGACCCGTGTACAGCCCTAATCAATATTGCATTTTATATATCAGTCTTATTGTCAAATGGGATACAAATTGGAACCAAAAACTCAATTTCTCCAACCAAACACTTCCTTAATTAATTACCAAACAAAAACAGGTCAAAATTAGGTGCAGCTATGCATGACATCATTTAGGAACATGTTCAGTAATATGAATTATATATAACACAGCGGTCACTTCAGGTCACTTCAAGTTAATCAATCAAAATAAATCAGTTATAGTCATCAGTCATCAATCTATAAAATATTGCCAAAAAATAATAACATGTTAGAGACCCATCAAGTGAGATATGTAGAATATTCTTAGAGGGTGTTCTTTTTTTTTATTTTTAGAGGGGAAAAAGTCGGTTAATAGGATTATGGTTTCTATTGACAAAAAAAATTACATGTTCTTTTTTCACTTTATACGTGAATAACAGGGAAAATTTATTTTTTTAGGTATTACTTACACAGGAAATTGATACATTTCTCTTAGGTGGGTAAATAACATTCCTATGTAAAGGAAAAATTGTCAATACTTGAATGAGGCAAAAATGCCCCTTTTAATAATGGATTTCTATGGTTAAAATGGTCATTGCCTTATTTACCTAAGAAATAAAAGAACATAAATAAATGCACTTATCCCGATAAATATTTCCCAAATAATTACATTTACCCAAGTAAATAACTTACCAAAAAAACAAATAGGGCCTAATTATAGTTATTTGTTTTTTACAAACTAATGAAAACAAAAAATGGATATTCTTAACTTAGAATAAAATAACTAAAAAAAGAGAAATGTTCTTAATGAAAATAATGTTCTGATCTCCATAACAACTTTGAATTTATATCTGTTATACACACATTATGTACAAGATACTACAGTCACACATGAAGAACATCACATGGCAAATCTATGCGCGCTCAACAGCTTTATGTATAGAAAATATATAATATTTTCTAATGAAGTCATGTATATACCAAGAAATCCAATGAGAACCCAACAAGAGAGACAATGGATTTAGAAATCACGTCGCTATGTACTCTGTCTGGCATATAATATGTTAGTGAGGATTTCATCTAATCGATCCAGCCAAGAATAGGCATTAATTAATATGGTATATCAACAAACAATGTAACGGGTGACATAATCGGACTATGTGTTAAACTTATGCTTTCAAGCTTCGATTATATATAGATATTTAATTGGTCGAAATTATATATATATATATATTTAGTTAGTTTTGTTTCCCTACAATGATAGAACCGGGTGGACCAGCCAATTAAAAGAACCGGGTGGGTGGACCAGCCAGCCATGTAATAATAAAGACATGGGGAAAAGTTAAGTAGATTTGGGGATCTAGTTCAAGCAAACAAACAAGAAAGGTACAGAGGGAAATGGTGACTGTCACAAAAGTTCATTTATTATACAGAACGTAGGACACCCCATATAGTGCACGCATGAGGAAAATGTTGCGTAGTCACTACAAGAAATTGAACTTTTACCTACCAAATATTAGTGATTAGCTAGCCTAAAAACCCACCGTTTTAAGACACAAATTACATCGAAATTTATGCAGAAATAAAATATTAAAATAAGGTGGGCATTTTTGGCGCCAGATCCATCCACCCTCTCAAACTGGCAAACACCCTTGATGATAATATCACTCTCGATCATCGGAAGATGTTTCTAATACACGGCGTGGATGTGATATGGGGCGGAGATGTGAAGTAAAAAGAAAAAGCTGAGGAAAAATTATTCACTCTCTTTCAAACACCCTACTTCCCACCTCTCTATTCTCTTTTATCCTTCACCGAACCTAAAACCAGAATAAACCTCTTTCCACCTCTATTATCTCTCACACTTCCGCCACCGAACCCTAAAAAAATAGGAAAGCCTTTCCCTTCTTACTCACAGATCAAATGGCTCATTTTCTCTCCAACGATTAAGTGGAATTGATAACCAAAGGATGCAGGGTGTCTTTTGTTTTTTTTTTTTTTATTGGGAACTGATTGAGTGGCCTTGTCTTCCCTTTTTTTATTTCTATTTTTGTTTTCAAAATTAAAGTCAGTATTTAGTTGTTGTTTGGAGCTCTGATTTTGTGTTTGGAATTTGCAAGTTGCTTCAATTTACAAGTTTGCTTTCACTAATTTTGATTTGCTTGTAACTAAAATATCAATTTTGATTTATTATATCGATATTTGCTTTCCTTTATGCATTTGATATATTCTAAATTTGATTTTGTATGAAAAAGTCCCTGAATGATGTTTGTTGGGATTGAGAGAGAGAGAGAGCAAGTAAAGTTTTGATTTCAGATTAGTATAAATGCAAATATGTACAATACAAATAAGGATTTGCACTCTATACTCCTTCCAAACTGAGCCTATAAATTTCCGATTTTAATCAAATATTAATGTGGATAGGTCTGAATTAAAGTCGTTATTTGTCTGTAGGTGTCGTGCTTCTATGTTGTGTGATTTTGATCAAATGGCAGTATTTCCATTTGATCAAATGGATATTTTACATTAAGAGTTGACTTGTCTTAGGATAGGTTCCATTTCTCTAGTTCATTTTTGTTGTCCGAATTGAATACTTAGCACATACGAACCATTTTCTAGAGATTTGATTACTAGCATTGAAATTTGCATTTTTATTTCTTTGGTTGGTACTGATCCATGATTGAAATTTGTCTTTATTGCTTGGTGGGTGGATGTCAATTCGCATGACTTTAATCATCCGGATGGGTCGGTTGAAATCTTTAACGGTTCATGTTTCACCATTGTAGTTTGGGATGTTTTAGTTTTTGACTTAGGAATTATATTGTTAAGGGTTTAAATAAGAACGGGATTGTTAATTCTAGTCCTTAAAAGTTAAATTTGGATTAGGCTTGAAAATAACCTAAAAGTTCATTTTCTCTGAATTGGGAATTATAATAAGTGGTATTTTCATTTTGGTTTTCAATCTGATTTTCCTTCATGAACAGTTGTTTTTCTCACTTGTCGAGAACTTAATTTTAGTATTTTTGAATGATTTTGGCTTGGACTTTACAACTTAAAAGCATGAAAGCACCATTTATCAAATTCCCATTCTAAATATAAAATCTGATTCCAATCCTTAAACGAGATTTCAGATTTGATTCTTAAAATTCTTTCTCAAAAACGAAAGCATGAAAGCACCATTTATCAAAAATTCTTAAAATCTGAATGTAAAGGGTTGCATGTCTATAAAAAGGTTTTGGCATTCCTATTCAACCCCCAGTCACATATTATCATTATCATGGGAAGGAAAACCTGACATAGATATAGATCTTAGAGATTTTAAAATGAAAACTTCAGATCTAGATTGGGTCTATATTTTGAACATTTCGAAAGCAAGAGTCTCACACTGTTATTTAAGGAATTCTTTGCAAGAAAATTATCCAAGATTGGATTAATACAAGTATTCATTTGACCCTTTGTGTAATTATTTGACAAAACTATGATATGTTATGTTTTTCTTTGGTGCATATTGGTTTTACTATTGTTTCCTCATATCACCTTAGAATATGGTTCATTGTTTCATTAAAACAAATTAATATGGAGGTTTCATTGTTAAAGGCTATGACTCTAACCTTTTTGTTTCCCAATTTGAACCAAAATATGATGGTTCCTCAAGGTGAGGTACTGTACTGCTTGTTGATCTTGTGCAAGATATAGACAGGTAATCCCCACCTAAATTAAATCCACTCAGGCATGGTGCTATCACTATACAAAAAGAAACATCAATTCTTGATTTTGCAAACATATCAACTTATGAAAGAAAACTCTCTTGGGATCCACCTTGCCTAGACAATGATCATAGCCAAGTTCTCTTATTAAATTAAGGCAGTGTACCAGCTTCCATGGATTGCTGCCCACATTTTGTTGAGACTTGACTACATTTTTGGAATCACCCTCAATTATTAAGTGGGATATATGGAGTCACCTACCTATTTGAAGTACCAAACTTCTCTTCAGGTGGAGAAGCCATGGAACTCTCAAAGAAGATATTAGTGATGAACCCAAGTAGAAAAAGATAATTCAAAAAACAGTTTACACAATTTATGAAAGTTTAACTGGATGGTTGAAGAGATCTTCAACTTCAATTACTAATTTACTACCCTTGTCTTTGCCAACTAATATCAGTCATTTAATCTTCTATTAGAAGGCTACAATAACTACAACTATTTTGGCAAGAAAATATGGAACAAACATTATAGGAGTTAGTATGCTTACCACTTTTCTATACTTTTCATGTTTTGTAGTTCTCAAAATCTCAAACATAAGTTGTAGAGGTACCTCTTGTTTAGGTTATAGACCTTTTGAGAATAGGATTTCATAAAATATAGAAATTTGGTGTTTCTTGAAGTTGTTGACAAAAAGATTAAAGAGTGGTTCCTAGAGCATAACACCCAACTTTCTAGCATCAGATGACATCTCTCTAAAGGTTGTGAATTAATAACCATGTAGAGTAGATCAAGCAATGGATTTGATGGGAATTAAATTGGATGACCTTTGATTTATGAGCCTATAGAATTTAAGGTTGTGACTTAGCTCTCTTTTAAGTAAATAACATGGGATTTATAATTTAGGTAAATAAGTATAAATTAGGTTTTCTTTATTGAAGTGTATAGACACAGAATGTGTTGAATTTTTTCTCATTACTAACTTTATTTTCTTCTTGTCTTGCATATAGTTTGTGTACATGATACTTTATGTGGGGGATTTGAGGAATTGGTTTGTTGAAGCAAATGTTGGATTTGATACAACCTAAAGGTATATGATCAATTCTAATTTTTTGTTTTTGAACTTGTACATACACTAAGTAGACATGAAGGCATGAAGTTTAATGGTCAGAACAATTGGCAATAATTACATTTGATGCCCTTGGTTTTTTTTTTTTTTTTTGCATTTTTAGAATTGCTTTCCTAATATGTATGTTGTTTATTTCTCCTTTGTGCAGGTAATTGAAGATGAAGCGTTTAGACCAAGAAGATTATTTCATCCATCTATCCATTTTGAAGAACACAACAAAGTTTCTTTTTCTAGATAGCATATGAATTATGAGTTCAAGTTAATTTTATAACAACATATTGTACTTGTTGAGATGATGGAGATTTGTTTATTTAGAAATTTGTATTAAGTGAATCTTCTTGTTATGATTATTAATGAAAAATTATTTTATTAATATAAATATTATGGATTTTCATTTTACTAATTTTGTACTTATTTGGGTAAAGTATATGGTTATTTAATATCACAATGAAATGTAAGGAATTTCAACTATTAATATATTGGTTATGTATTGTCTTAATGGATTCATTTAATCGATGATGGTATAAAGTGGTCATTATTGTTATTTGGATTAAAAATGAAATCAATAAATCAATAGCGACGGTATGCATTGGTTATTATTAGTTTTAAACTTATTAGTGATAATATTTTTAGTCGTTATGATGTATTTAGTAGGGACAACATGAACCGTCGTTAATAATTTTGAATTAATAGTGACTAGATTTGTTTATAGTTATTGTGATATTTTTAACAACAGGTGGAATCTTTGTCATTAATAAGTTTTAGCGATCGAAATTTTCAACTCGTCACTTAGGTTTTTAACGGCAAACGGTGACGGTATATACTCTCATCGTTAAAAGATTTGAACGACAAAATTTAGACTTTTAACTATGGTTTTTCTGGTTGCTAAAAACCTCTATATTCTTGTAGTGAGTGATCCACAACTTCAGAAATGTAAAAAAAAAAAAAAAAGTTACATGGATTCATTTATTAGCTACACTAAACAGAAAGAATCTCTCCACCATATAAAAACTGTTTTAGGGTCCAAAACCTTAGAGCGCAGGTGGGTCCAGCTCCAGTCAGTCTCGACTCTCGAGTTCAAGAAACGTAGGTCACCCACACCCACCATTACCAAAGCTGCTGGGGAAGGGGAAAGGTTTTGCACTTTTACTTTACCCTTGTTGCTTTTGTTTTTGACAAATTTATTATTAACTAAAGAAACTGTAATTAAGCAAATTTACTGCAAAAGCCTGTTTGAAAAATTGGCTTTTCCTTTGTTTGTTTTCAGAAGAAACCCAAGTTTGAACTAGTGACGTTAATCAGTTAGTCTGCTTTGGGTCTTAAATTGCCAAGTTGCTTTATCACCTCACTCAGCTGCTCGGCATGCAGCAGCATCCTCTTCAGGGGCGTTGGCACATCGAACACATGCGAATGAATGAACCATGCATGGATCTATATATTATCATGGACCAGGGTTTTATAGGGTATCAACAGTATTAAGGCCTGACAAGGTGCCGGGCTGGACATCCGGGTTGGTCCATATAAATTAAAATTTAATCTGATATTCATAATTACATAAAAACATATTTAAAAAGTTATTCTCTATATAATAATAAATGCCACATACATACTATTTAGTAAAATGTTATACCACAACAAATATACATAACCCGGATCTGGGTAAGATGTATCATAAATGATCACCAATAATCGTACCACCACCGAAATATGAATATTAGAATATATCCCTAATTAATCCCTTATAATTAATTCATAGGTTAAAGAAAATTAAATGATTAAGTAGAATTGGAGCTAATAATTAAGCGATGACGGGCACGGGCTGAGTTGCTGATCCATGACCATGAGAGATAAATAAAAGTGAATGGAGGAGTCTGCAGTGCAAAGTGCATTGGTTGGGCTTTTGCCCAAACACCGTCGCCTTCTCTGCACCCACGTGAACGTTCACAAGCCCTCGTCCCCACACAGATCCTCCGTATCCCCCTGGTGGTCCCCACTCTGTACCACCTTCATCTCCACTCTTTCTCTTCACACGTGTCGTCCCATCATTTTACAACGCAGGGCTCCACGTGTCATCATGCCTCCCGTTCTTGTCCTATAAATTGATGGCCTGTATCTTAAACCCTTGACACAGAGAGAAACGGAGATAGAGAAAGATAGCAGCCCGCCAGCCCCTTCCCACCCCAGTGCCCTCCTTACTCCTTACTTTTCTCTCTCTCTCTCTCTCTCTCTCTCTCTCTATATATATAAATATTCACTTCGTTCTTCGCCCTGCTGCAAACATTGTAATAAAGCGAGTATGAGAATGAGATGGAGAGAGAAAGAGCGCGAATCTGTGCTTGTTGCGTAGAAAATCTTTAAAGCGCAATCCGGCTTACGTTAGCACCACGGCTCCCCACGCTGCTGCACAAGATTTTGTTCCATATCCATTATCCCCGAAGTTTCAGCCAGACCCAGCCCAGCCCAGTAGATCCATCCCCTCACTCACTCATTCCTTCGCTTCGCCGGGTTGCACTCGTAGTTTTTGCTATCCTATATTCCTATCCTCCAGTCCTCCTCCACCACGCCACCACGGGACGGGCCACGGCTAGTCGGCTACCCCCCGCTTCTCTTCTATAAATTAAAAGCCCAACACACTGACAGCACAGATATGCCAACCACCAAGCCTCTCATTCTATCATTCGTCATCTATCATTTACTCTCCACCGTCGGATTAACGGTGGACCCCAACGGCCTCCTCGGCCTGGGTTTCGACGGCCAGCTTAGCGTCGACGCCGCCGACGTGGAAACCGTCTCCCTTGATTTCGGTAGAATGACCCAAGTTAAGCCGTTAGCCGTATTACACCCGGCCTCGGCTGACGACATCGCCGGGTTGGTTCGCACCGCTTACCAGTCGGCTCAGGGCTTCACTGTCTCGGCCAGAGGACACGGGCATTCCATCAACGGCCAGGCCCATGCAACCGATGGGGTTGTGATTGCCATGAGCAGCTCCACCTCCAAGCGAAACCGGATCAGTCTGCAGGGAAACCCAGCAGCTCGCCCTACTCTCCTTTTGGGAGACAAGCCCAGCTGCAGCTACATGGACGTCTGGGGTGGAGAGCTATGGATAGATGTATTGAACTCAACTCTCGAATACGGACTTGCACCACGGTCCTGGACCGATTACTTGTATCTGTCCGTGGGCGGAACCCTTTCTAATGCTGGCATTAGCGGTCAAGCATTCAACCACGGCCCTCAGATTACCAATGTCTATGAACTCGACGTTGTTACAGGTTTTAATCACACCTCTACCTTCCAGCTCCCATGCTCTCTCTCATGGAAACAAATGAATAAAGAGTTTCATTCTATTAATTAATTACATTTTGGCTTCTTTAGATTTCCATCTCTAGCTAACTTTCTTATCATATATGCTAGTATTATTTGTTTTTTTTTTTTTTCTCACATACCCAGCTTTGATTATTTTCACATGACCCCTCTAGTATCGCTTATCCAACTTTAATCTTTTCAATACTCACTTTTGCTTTTTCATCGTTTTCTTAATTTTATGGCCCTTTTTTGGATATATTTTCATATGGGTTTTTTTTTTACACTTTTTATGCAATATACCTCTTTAATTTCTTAATTAATAACTTTTATATAACATTCATATTTCTCCCTATCTCTCCTCCATTGTTGGGACCTCACTATGTTTATCCATGTTTCTGTTACAGGGAAGGGAGAGGTGGTAACATGTTCAAATGAACATAATTCAGAACTATTCCATGCGGTTCTTGGTGGCTTAGGACAGTTTGGCATCATAACTAGGGCCAGAATTGCTCTAGAACCGGCTCCACAAAGGGTACCCTCTCCTTCTCTCTCTCTCTCTCTCTCTCTAGATCTCTTTCCCTTTATAAAGTCCAGAAAGGAGAGCTTGTTTTCTTCTGTTGGGTGGGGAGTAGGGACGCGCATCTCGTTGTGGTTAGGCCGACCGAAGCCCCCATAATACTTTTTAGGCATTAATTATGAGCAAGCCAACTTAAGAAGCAGCCAAAGGACTCAATTAGAGTTGCTGAGTTGGGTCCATTTGAACCTCTGAACCCTTTCAAAAACGGCTGTGTGAAGGCTGGCAGTGTTGTGACGTGTCTCACGTTCCATTCCAACGTACGTAGTCTCGTTTTTCTCATTTTCCTGTGCCCGTTTTAACTTGTTGTGGGGTGTGTAGGTAAGGTGGATTCGGGTGCTGTACTCCAATTTCTCAGCTTTCACAAAGGACCAGGAGTACCTCATCTCTCTGCATGGTAACCCTTCAACTGATAGGTTCGACTATGTCGAAGGTTTTGTTATTGTAGATGAAGGGCTCATCAATAACTGGAGATCCTCCTTCTTCTCCCCTCGTAACCCCGTCAAGATCAGCTCTCTTGGTGCCGCTAATGGTGGTGTCTTGTACTGCTTGGAGGTCACAAAGAATTACGATGAATCTACTGCCGATACCGTCGATCAGGTATAATACTCCTAATCCTAAATCAAAACCACCATGCACGCATACCTTGATCATTCCTAGGCTAGCTAGCTAGCTACGTCTGCAGGAATAAACCAGAACAATTAAATAGCTTATTCCTTTTGTCTCTTCATGCTGTATTGCCCCTAATATTTTAATTTTTAAAGGGTCAGATTATTCCCTTGTGTTGTGTCTGTCCATTCTTCTACACCATTACTAACATTTACCACAAATATCAATAAGACTTCCACATCGCAACATGCAAAGATCTTCTGTAATCTATTCTTTAATATTTACTTAACCAAATCTCAGCCGTCCAACCACCAAATGATTTTCCCTAGCTAACTAAATGCTTTTTAAGTTTTAAACAAATCCAAATCCTAATCCTAGTTATCCTGACAAAAACAACCTTTTTCTGCTCGCTCTCTCGCCGCTTAGTTTACTGATTAACTTGTGAATTAAATAATCAAGATTACTAGAGTGTAATTAATTTGGTTCCGAATTTGGATCACTAAATTGCAGGAAGTCGGGGCTCTGCTAAAGAAGTTGGATTTTATACCGACAACGATCTTCACTACAGATATTCCTTATCTGGATTTCTTGGACCGGGTTCACAAGGCCGAGTTAAAGCTCCGGTCCAAGGGTCTGTGGGATGTTCCCCATCCATGGCTAAATCTATTTGTTCCCAAGTCCAGAATTGCCGATTTTGACCGTGGTGTCTTCAAGGGTATTTTGGGAAACAAAACAAGTGGGCCCATTCTCATCTACCCCATGAACAAAAACAAGTAAGTTCCTCGTTCTGGTGCTGGATCTCCTCTTTTCTGTAAAATCTTGTATAGCGTATACAATGCATGGACGAGTCAATCGTTTGGCTGCAAAATTACTTATAGTTAGCTTTGATTCATCCAATCTGAGATTAACAAGTAGGACGCAACCAATGAGAGCGCGCTCATTGGAAAAGACGAACCGTACGTTAGATGATGAGCCGTTAAAGAACAAAAATGTCCTTTGGGAGATTGTCTGTACCGCCTTATTAGGAAATAAGAAATTGGAACCTATTCTTTTTTACCAAGAATGGTACAGTTTATCTACCGTACACGTGTCTCATATTCTCAGATGCCTAAGATCATCCGGATTCGATGATGACAAACCATAACCTTTTAAACTGTTATCACTTATCACTGTGTCTGACGGCTGAGATCATTCGATTGGGCTGACTTAAGAGATCTTCCAAGTGTAGGACCACTGCTTGGTTCTTTATCACTCTGTACTTACATGTGTGTTAGACACCCAAATAAAAACACAAACCCTTTAAGTGCCTTTCAATTCAACCACATATATATATATATATATATATATATATATATATATATATATATATATATATAACAAGTTTAATCAAGGCCGGACAAACTGGGCCCCCACGTAAAACTCCATGAGTCACTCATCAGATTCCAAATTTCCAACTTCTTGGAAGTAAAACACCAAGTCTTTTTGTTGCTATGATGCAGATGGGACCATCGGAGCTCGGTGGTAACTCCAGACGAGGACATATTTTACCTTGTAGGACTGCTTCGATCGGCACTGGATTCCGGGGAAGAAACACAAACGATGGAGTACTTGAACAACCAGAACCGTCAGATTCTCAGATTCTGCAACGAGGCGGGGATCAAAGTGAAGCATTACCTGCCCAATCACAGCACACAAGAGGAATGGAAGGCCCACTTCGGAGAGAAGTGGGATTTATTTGTCAAGCGGAAGATGGAGTTCGACCCCAAGCGCATTCTAGCAACGGGCCAACGTATATTTCAACCTGCCTTCACCTCTTCCACGTCATCCTCATCTTGGTGAATGGGTGACCACGTCACAGCGCCAGCTAACAACAAACAAAATATTTGTACAGGGCTGAAAAGAGAATAGTAGTTTTTCTTTTTCTTTTTTTTAATTTAGTTTTGGTTTTGGATGCTGTGATTATGGGTTGGGATTGTGTTATGGTGTGATAGTTGAGCAGTTATTGTCGAGGACTCCAAGGGCATTAAATATCTAACGGCTGAGTGACGAGAGATTCGTGGGGCCCATATCTTGTCCTTCATATGTCATGTGCTGCAGCAGTGCAGCAGCCGTGATCCCGGACAACCCGACCGTTGCCTCCGAATCTTGTCTTTTCACAGCTGAGCTGCTCCCACTTCAGTCATCCCATCATCCGGATACCCGATTTTACTACTGTCTTACGTTACGTTACGTATTTCTTTCTTTCACGTTCTGCATGTAATTGGCTCTGCCAACTTTACCGCTGTAATTACGTTTTTTGATTTGTTCCGCTAATCCATCAATTTGTACTACTTTTTACCTTTGTTCCTATTAAATGAATTGTAGTAGGTATTTCACGGTGAATTTTGAGCATTCAAAAAATTTGATAAAGATAAGGAGGCGTGGATTCATCATCCACCGTTAAAAGCGATAGTACCTAACCGAAACCTTTTCCTCTGATGGAAGCCTTGCGTGGTGGTGGTGGTGGGTCCTATCGCGGTTAGACTGGTGACGTGTTCATTCGGGATAAGGTGCATTTTGCTGCTTGGTATTAAGATAAGCATGCATCTTTTACAAAACTGAAGGGTTGGGGGACAGCAAAATGTGAATCAATCACATTCCTGGTTACCTTGGTACACGTGGCACAAATGTACACCAATCAGGACACGTTTGATGTCGTTAGATCCCTTGATGTATGGGACCGATATCCAAATAATTGCACCGGCCAACAAATTCTATCCCTTCGATTTACAGCAAAAACATGGAGTAGCCAGAAAAAAGGGTACACCGCCCAAAAGAATCAACAACCTTTACAGGCATTACATATTATCTAACATTTAGAACTGGCAATTGGGTTGGGTGGGTCGAGTTCGGGTTGGGTCAACACCTTTTGGGTTGATTTCGCGTCAGGTTTAATTTTGGGTTGGGTTATCAAATGTTAGACCCTAGATCCTTTGGGTTAGGGTTGACTCATAGACAATTTGGGTCATCCAAAAAATAACTGAAATTTAAAAAAAAAAAAAGAAAAACTACATAAAAATGTCAAAATTAAAGGAATTAACCTTAAAATTTCAAATATAAAATAAAAAAGCTTGAACATTTAACAATTTAAAGAGTAAAGACTAAATAGAAAAAATTAAAGAGTGGAAACTTCTAACAATGCATAAATAGTCTCAATTAGACTTGACAATCGGGTCAACGAGTTGACCCATGACTCAACCCAACCCAACCCAATTTTTTCTGGGTCCGATCATTCTCACATTCAGGTAGCTAAACATGAGACCCTAACCCTATTTTTTCGGGTTGGGTTGGGTCAGGTTCATGGGTTGGGTCAACTTTTTGCTAGGTCTACTAACATCTAAGTAAAAAATAAAATAAAATAAAATAAAAAGTAGGATTTTCACATATGTTCTGAACCGTTGAATCTCTTGCAGCAGATTCCGATTCATAGGCATCATCATGGCTTATCTCAATTCTCAACCATAACATCGACATGTAGTGTAACAGTGAATCAAAAACCTTCTCCTATAATGGATTAAGAGTGTGGAATGAAGATTCTGAATGTTCACCCAACCCATTACTTTGGTGGGTTTAATTTTGTGATGACAAGGACCTAAGGATGCAAATAGATTGAATCGTATTCGAATTAGGGTATATTTGAATTTGATTCGACATTGTTAATTGTAAATTCAAAGATCTAATTAGGTCTGATAGATACGGATCTGAATTTGAATTTGATTGAGAAGTTGGATATTCGAATCTGATCCAATTTAATTTGTTTTCTTTAAAAATTAATAAATTATTAAAAGAAAAATAAAATGTACCAATTTAAATAAAGAAAAAATACAACTATTTTTTATTATTTTCATCATCATATATATATATATATATATATATATATATACATTTTTATAAAAACTAAATAGTATAACAAATTTACAAAAATACAATATAAATAATATATTTATAAATAAATAAATAACATATTATATATATATATATATATAGCATATATGTTAGATCGGATAGGGGTAATTTGAATCCGATCCAAATTTTGATAGAATGCTATTATTTGATCCGATCCGAAATGAGGTGATCCAAATTCGATCAAATAGGATTAGATCGAATCCGATCCATTAGGAATATCTCTCATACTTGTATATTATTAGTATTAATGGGGAAATGTTATCAATAGTCGATGGGATGTTCTGTGAAGTTGGTATTAGATGCATTGTGTGAAAAAGGAAATCCCGATTCTGGCATGCTGGCTGGTAGCCTATGACCCGATACAATCCTCTTCCTATTGGCTGATACCACAGCCACATGGCTAATATTAACTGGAATATGGTCGAGTCAAATTGATAGCTAGGCTTGAACTTTTAACAAGACCCGGATTTTATTTTTGTACAAAGATTTGAATCTGGATTTTGGGTTATCAGGAATAACTCTTCCTTATCTCTGGATGGCTGAAGCCTAAAGGTGGGCCTCAAGACGTATGTATTTAGGGAATATTTAAAGATTATGGAACGTGGGGAATACGGTGAATATTGAGTCTGACGTGGTATTGATCCCATTCCAGGTAGACCCTGCTGAGTGCTGACCCAAAAAATGAAAGGTAAATTTTGGGTGAGCTCTTTTCAAGTGGAGATAGATCTGATACTTTGTTTTGTATATATGGTAGATTGGATACGATCATAATCTTTGACGTTTTTTTGCACCAAGTGACGGATATCATACTCAAATTCACATTCTCACACTTTCCAGTTCAAGATGATACTATTAAATTAATAAAGTAGTGGCCCCAATTTCACCATAAAACAAATAATAAAAGTAAATAGACCATGTAACATGTTGAAATATGATTAGAAATATATATTGAAATTCCTGGGGATATGCAATTGAAACTGTTCTGAAAAGGAAGATTGGACCCCCAAAAGCCTCCCTGTGATTTGTTGCCAAGCTTTCTCCTCTTAATTTCCACACTTGTTGTTATAGTCGGTTACCTAGTTAGTGACTTTTGAAGGCACTGAAACTGAAAGAAAGATTGATGCTGACTTTAATTGAGAGGTGATTAATCAACTTCAAGAACCCATACATGTGTGTGGATCGGAGGCGACTTTGTCTTAGGGACCCAACTTGAGCTTTAAGTCTCTCAAGTCTCAAGAGAGAATTGAAATTTCTTCTCTCATTTCAGTCTGATGATCCAAAAAGCACATACACATTGGTAGTTGCCCACATGTAAACGTTCCACAGTTCTACTTCTACCACACAAAAGGGGTCCACATGTTAACCATCTATTATTGGGCAATTAACTTAAGCTGGATATGATAAATTCTCGTTATTCAGATGAAAGATGAGGAGACTAACAACGGAATTGAATCGAGATGAAGTAAACTGACTAATACCAACAAAAAATAGCCAACCACCCGGATCTTCCCAAAATCTTAGGGGAAAATCCAAACAGTGACTAGTGGTTTTCATTCATGATGTAATGTTGTGGCTTCCTTGGTTGGCCTATCCCACCAGGAAAAAAAACAACCAAGTGAGTAGCAAAAAAAGTCAAAACCAGGATCTCAACTGTGTCGTCCAAATCTACAACTTGGACAAATGGAAGCAGAAGATTCAAGTGGGCTAAGCTGATAAGATATCCCTCCAACTCCATGTCAAGGGGGTGGCGGTTCTTGTGTCTTCACCATTCGCCTAACCCATCTGGTTCTGGAGCCACTTGTCTTTTCTTCTTAATCAACCATGTTTATAACTGACTAATGCTTGGATTAGCTACACTGAAGTGACTTAACTGAAAAGTTTATTGTTTTGAAAATTTATCGATTAGTTTCTTGTACTTTGAGCCTAGTGTCACTTTGGCCCTCCAATTTTAAAATGCAATAATTCAGTATCCGAACTTTCAAAATGTGTCAATCCGGTATTTGCCGTTAAATGATATGTGAAAAGATACAAATGCCCTTTGGGTGTTATCTTATTTTCTTATTAATCATCCAAATGCCTATCTCAAAACTAAAATACTTGATCATCTTCTTCCTTGAGAAGATGAAACCGAGGTACAAGGTTTTGGTACAATTTTGCAAGGGAGCGATAATGATCCAACTCCTAGAAAAACCAAATGACTCCCCTCAAATCCCCAACTAACGAATGTGACAAGTGCTGAAACCCTGGCGAGTTTGGGGTTTTTCACCATTGATTTGGTTCAATTCTAATTCCTGAGGAAGAAGATGATAAACAGTGATTTAAAAGGATAATTTTCGACATTTTTAAAAATTTTAAACTGCCTATATTATTATGTGATACACATAATTGATGGTTAATTAACAACAGGTACTGAATTGGCACATTTTCAAAATTCAAATATTAAATTATCACATTTTAAAATTCAGAGACCAAAATACAAGTTATTAATCGAAAATTTTCAAGCAGCAACCTCACTCTTCTTTCCAAATTATTAATTTATGTGGCCCGGGGTAAAGGGGGGACAGCAATATATAGTGTGATTGATCTTTCATAGTTATAAGCCAGAACATCACAAAAGACCCTAGCTAGCTACTATCCTTGTCTTGTTTTGACTACAGGCTCCACCTGATTAGGGTCCACAGTGTAGTAGAAGGAATGGACCCAGCTCCTTGGCTGCTTTAATGGCCTAATGGGGTCATTTCCTATGCCTTCATAAATGATTCAGGCTGAAATGTTTGAGGTATACTTTTGTCCCTTCCATTATGAAAAGTTTGTTTTGATTGTGATTCGCATCGATCAAAACAAAATAGAAGAGTAACCCACTGTGTCAGTGGCAGAAATAATGGTAATATTTCAGTCTGAAATGTTCAAAGTGGTGGTTCTGCCGGTCATCAGTCATTGTTATAACATAAAATATTTTTAATGTTTAAATGTTGGGTTGACGAAAATAAGGGTCCGTTTGGTTTGTGGTTGGAATCGGATTTGAATTTTTTAGAATCTGAATCGGAATGTCTATTCTCATAATTTATTTAATCCAGACAAAAATGGGAATGAGAATTAAAATCAGTAAGAATAGAATTTCATTAACATGAAATACCCATTCCCTCAGACGGGAGAATACCATTCTAGCACAAATAAGAATGAGATTTCGATTCCGTCCAACCAAACAGTTGGAATCAAAATAAATCATTCCAAACTCTTTTTTCCCGCAAACCGAACAGGGCCTAAATGCTTTTAAAACAGCGGTAAGAATGGGACAAAGGTTGTTTGTTTTATTGACTAATAACAAATTGTAGAAATTAAGAGTTTTTGCTCCTTCTTAGAGATTATTAATTAGAATTATTTTTTTATTCCCCTAAGTTTACTCTAGGTAGAGGGGAGCCGCCTAAAAATTTTATTAGCGATTAGCAAAAGGGAGGTAAATCAATACAACGTAGCTGACCTTGCCGCAAAACCCAACAACGAAGCACACAACCTTACCCTCTCATCCCAAACCAATACAAGGCACAAAAAAACAAAATAATAATAATAATAATAATAATTACAACTCGTTGGTACGTTAGTCTGACATTGAAAATGCTGCCAACGTTTGCTTCTTATTGGAAATTATATTATGAGAGAGAGATCAAATTAAATTAAATTGGCTTTTGGCTTTTGGCTTTTGGCTTTTTCAACTGTTCAAGGACAATGAAGACCACAAATATTTAGATTTTAGAATGAAGGACGGAGCAATTGTAAGCTTTGTTGATAGGAAGCAGTGCAAATCGATTGAAGTATGGGACAGTGGTGCAAATGGATTGAAGTAGAAAAGACTTTTTATTTCTTTTCTAGTTATTTTGAATATAAATAGGACAACAAAATGTAGAGGAATATATATGATGTTTTTTGTTCAATTTATTTATTATTTTTTTTTTTTACTTCACATTATTGAATGTCAATTTAGCAACCAATTAAAATCCAAAATGGTCTCTCCTAAGAAAAAACTTATATGGTAAATGCATTTTAGTATGTAATGGACAACCAAGCGGGTCCCTAATCTAGTGACAATATAGATCAGCCAGAGGATTTAACCATGTGAAAGAAATAGGTGGGGTCGTGTAGGGAAGTTCCCTACTTGACCCAATTAGCTAGGAGCCATTTTTATTTCTTGATAATACTTTATTTGTCATCTCCAAATAATGAACTTTATCAAATTATAATCCTCATTCTAGTCCACTGGTTACAGAAAACCCAAGTTGTTTCCAATTTAACTGAATCATCCTCATCATCATCTAAGACTATATGGGGTCATCCACATGAATCCTGTATTTTAATGACATAACCGTTGTTAATTTGTATGAGTGCTTAAACCATTACTTACTACTTCAACTCATTTCCTTTTGCCCTCCCTTCGGTTTCCAAATCAATCGTTTCTTCAAACCGCTATTGTACATATGGGTACTCAATAAAAATAAAAAATTGAACTAAATCAAGAAAATCGAGAACCGAAAAATGAATCTATATTGATTTGGAGAATTGTAAAAACTGGTGGTATCAGTTCGATTTCGAAAAAGAACCCAGGTTCAGTTAAGCACCCCTAACTGTAAATGTCATTTACACAAGTGACCAAATCATTTTAACCTATTTTCTCTTATTTGATCATCCATTGGAGCCAATTCTCTTTCATATAAATAACTTTATTTCTAACCCTGTTAATTTTTAGTTTCTTTTTTTTTTTCCACTCATCCATCTCCTATTCAACTGAGTGATATTCCAAACTGAAACAAGGGGTGGTGGCTACTGCAACCACAAATTGAAGAGACAAGACAAACAACCCTAATCAAAAAGAAGACAAGGACCCAGAACCCAAGAAATAAATATCATGATAATGTTTCTCTAATTCTCTCCTTGTTTGGCATATCCACCAAAAGCAGACCTACCCGCAGCATGACAACTATTTCTTCTGAATCTCATATTTGGACAAGTTAGGTTTAAAACGCGCAAATGTTCTACGCTGAAAAGATGTCCCTCCAACTGCGCAAGATACCAGGTTTCGGGTTGACACATGTTGAGTCAGCCTCAAGTTCAACAGTATACCTCAGCTCATATTTTCTGTTCACGCCAGGGGTGTCGATTTGGTCCAATCCGGTCCAGCCCGATTTGAGTCCATTGCAAATGGACCCAGTCCAATCCAATCCAACGAATATTATGGATCATCTTAGACCAGTCCAATTCAATGTTTGGACCATCTAATCTATTTAAATTTGTTTTAATTTAGATTGGTTCCAATTCAAACCTAGTTTATTGACACTTATGTTCTTATCTTCTATCAATGGACCAAATATTGGCTTAATCTGCCCCAATCCAATATAAATTTATTACGGATAGATCAGGTCCAATCCAATCCAACAAATACATTGGAACACTAAGTTTGGATTGGTCAGATTCAATATGTCTTATTGGTCCATCCAATCTGTCCAATTTGATTTTGAGTTGGAACCGGTCCATTGACACCCCTAGTTCACACCACCCATATAAAATAGTCCAATTAACTCAGCCATGTTTTTTTTTTCTCTTGTTGCTTTAGTTATATGTTTCAGTGAATTTCGTTTTTATTTGGGAGTCTAGAATCTATCTATCCATTAATTGTCAACAAGGTTTAAAATCTCGATACGTATCACCATGTGTATTGTATTGGTATCAAGTGTTACCAAAACTCAAAATACCAAGAGTTAGAGGATATTAATGGTTTCGACTGTTAATATCCATGATAACCAAGGTTGATATATATTCTATCGTGTGTTTAGTATCAGTATCGAGAACTAGATATCCATCTCTATTAAACCGATAAAACAAAGTTACAGAAAAGGAGTATTGACTGATTGAAACTACATAGTACATTTAAGTAGTTTTGTAAACGTACAGAATATATAAGGCCCGGTTTTTGATTCGCAAGAATAGCGGTCCAGAATCGGCGATTCCAACTGTTTGACTGGGCGGAATCGGAATCCCATTCCCATTCCTGCTGGAATGGCATTCCCCCATTTGAGGGAAATGGCCATTCCTTAACCGGCTGCCCCTCCCTTGGGAATGAAATCTCATTTCTGTTGGTTCCAATTCTCATTCCCACTCCTGTCTGAACCAAACAGAATATAGGAATAGACAATTCCGATTCCGATTCCGACTGCGAATCAAACGGACCCTAAATAATTATCCCTAAACCTAATCTTGCCAGTCATCAAGTAAAAATTGAACATAGATCGTAGATGTAGCATCAAGGGAACAGACTGCCTCAAGGCCACGATAGCTTATTCCTCGAGGGAACAGACTGCCTCAAGGCTCCTACTGGTTCCAGGAGGCTTTGACATTATTTAAATGTGGATTGGCGTAACCTATAGGAGCCTTGAGGCAGCACTTTTTAAAGAGGCTCTAAAAGAATTTCAGTTTGCATGTAACCAGTCCACGATAGCTTTCTAAAATGAATAAATGATAACACGCTTGCTTTGTCTAAATCATCCTTTGATTGCTTCAGAAACAGGGGTTTTCTCCTAAATCAAACTGATTTTTTTCAATCATCTTATAAGGAAAAACATTTTCAAGAACGTTTCTTCTTTACTGATGTGGCATATTTTAGAAACTAAAAGAGAAGAAATTCTATTAATGTTGAAGAACGTCTCACAGATCATAACCAAAGCTCACTTATTTGGATGGGGGACACTACCCAACAGATCAGAACTGGTCTTTTACAAATAGATACACTGCCTCGTGCAAAACTTCTTTTTTTTCTGATTAACACTGCCTCGTGCGTAACATTAGCAACCATCTCTTAAATTAGTCGCTGGAAGCCAACAGAGACTTTCTCCGATGCTTGAAGATTCACAAAGAGAGGTTGAAAACACCTACGACTGGAACCATCTTCTGATTTGCCTTGAGCCTTGTTTTTCACCACCAATCATGTCTGAAGAGCTTCTCTTTGAAAACTTTGAACGATACTGTTCGATCAACATGTCAAGTTTATCAACTAGTTCTTTATCCGATGCTTCTGATTTCTTGCTCTTTTTCTTTTTCTTCTTCAGGCTTTTCCTATCCATCATTTCTTCTGAATGAACACTATCCTGTAGCTTCCTCTTCTTTGGACCTATCTCTACTTTTGCTTTCTTTTCGTCTTCAGTACCAACAACCATATCTCCACCATGAAATAATTTTCCACCCTTCTGTTTGGTCATTTTCTGGTGCCTGCTCGGCTTCCTAGTTGACTCCTCAGATGTCAACCCACCTTTTCTCCCACTTTCTGGAATTCCCTTGTGCTTTTTTGCCGCTGATCCTTCTTTGTTGCCTGTTTTCTGGACCCTATCCACTTCATGGTCTTTACTGGTTATTACCTCAGATGGTATGTCATCAACTCTAGTTTTGCTTTTTCCTAACTTCTTCCTAGTATCTTTCTGTTGTAACGCAGTCTTTGGATGAACATCTTCCAGATGAGAACCTGCACTCTGCTGCTGAGCCTGTAGCTTAGCATTCCGCTTCTTCAATGTTTGGATATTATCAAGAGCAAATTCCACAATGGGGCGATGCTCAGGACCAAAAGTTTCTGCAAATGACAGAAACAACATTTTGACAACCCAGCATAAGGATGCTTAAGTGATCAGGATACATAATAAATATAGATACACTACAGGAATGATGTTTTTTTTTGATAATTGACTATAGGAATGATGTTTATATATCTCATTATTTTCGCATTGTTTATTTGTTGGAGTAGAGAATCCAAATTTGTGATTTTCTGAGTTTTATGTATTTTCTGTGTGTGTGCGTGTGTGTGTGTGTTTGCAGCAACAGTATCTTTTCTTTTGTCTTTTTACATACTTTCTGTTTGTCCGGCTAAGGAGACTCTCAAGTACAACAGTCATAGATGGTTTATGTTCAAAATTTGAAAGTCTGGTCATAGCTTCCTTTCTTTTCCAGAAGCTAAGGAACAATTATTTCTATTTTCTGAATTCTTGGTTATACAAGTTTGGCTGGACTAAAGTCTATATTATGTGCATGGAATAGATGATTCACACAGTAATAGAATTGATTTATTTGAGTTTTTCAGCCTTGTACATGCGTTTTGAGTGATTACCACAACCTAGGGTGAGCTTACAGACGCTGAGTTAATTCGGACATTTCCTCTTTCTGTCTTCTTCAGTTCTACACTCAGCAATTATAATCATCATGTCTTCCAATATACATTTACAAGTCTCAGGTTAGCTACATGAATCATGTTCTGCCATTCTGCTCGGTTCAGTGTCATATCCAGTCATATCCATTATTCAGTGTCATGTTCTGGCATTATTTTAGTATTTTCAATACAAAATAATAAATGTGCAAGTCTTTTTTGCTGAGCAGAATTGACTATATTGGATGATATCCAATAAATCATAAGTCTTATTTGTTAAAAATACCACCTAACCTGCAAGGTGCCAACCAGCGGGTTGGCAAGGTCTCCTGCTCGTCGTCATGGGCTACCCCCCCGCAGTTGTGTAACCCTTCAATGCAGGGTGGAAGCTTAATAATTGGATTAATGTAAGATGAATCTGTGTAAATAAGGTGTTATGTGTTAAATACATTTCAAGCTGGCTATAGAAGAGTGCACCCTCATGTGGAACTTTGTTGAATCGATATCCTTTTTTCATAAAACAAACAAAAGTCAACACTAAGGCCAATAATTCATTTCTTGGATTACATAATGACTAGCATCAGCCATGCTATTCTTTCATTTACTCTCATGCCTAATTCCTAAACTAAGCAAAGTGAGAAGATGCAGAACAAAGTAATAACCCAAGCAGAAATATATCTTACAAAATTGTTGTCAATCATTAGTACCATATGAGAATGTAAGAATATAAACTTTAATGCAAGAATATTACCAGGATTGTTATTAAGAACTCTTAGAGCCACTATTGCATGTTGATGTTCAGTAAACTCAACAAAAGCCACCCCTCGTGAATAGTTCTTTGAAACCACCTTGCCTTTCTTTGAATCCTCCAAGAACTTTATCTGACCATGCATCACTTAAGTTAGGAAAACATTCCTATCATATCAAGTGTACGCCAAACAATAATATGATTATAATAATTATAAGTAGCTAACCTGTCGAATCACAGGCTTTTGTTTGGATGCCCGGGAAAGAACTGCATCTATAAAGAGCTTTTTAAGTTCCTTCTCTGTCATAGACTTTGGCAAATTGTATACAATAAGTCTAGTCCTTGAAACATGAAAATTGGGAGATTCTAGTTTGGACATTTTTTTCTTGTACAACCTGTAGACAACATAATTCATTTATTATATTTTTTCACCAAGCCAAAGAACTTAAAAGACCATCAACGATCCACATATAATTCCAGAAATTCTTGGACTTTGACATATAAAACTCATAAAATATATTACAAATATGATCAAAGTTTGCTGACAATAGAAAAAAACAAAATAAACTACAAAGCCTGTGGCTTTTAATCCATATCACCAAATGTTATTCCGGAATACCTTTTCCCAATTTATTCTCAGAAATCGCTCTTTTTTGTTCTAGAATCCCTATCTGGAAATCTTAGGTAGAAAAGAAATTACACTGAAAAAAGTATAAAGTAAATGCCAATATCCTTATCCAATAAAACGCAATGGTAGAAAAACAAAAATAGAGGACTTAAATCCTGCCGTGTCAGCTAAGGATTTGGAAATGCACAGGAAAAACCTTTAGCTTGGAGGTTCTGAGGTTTCTGATGCTGTGGAAGAGGGTTCAGGCTTAAATTTATGGATCTTCATGGAATGGGTTTTAACAAATATGTATGGCCCAACGTCCTATAGAAAAACGGAAGGCTTTTGGGAGAAACTTGCAGCAATCAGGGGTATCTGGGAGGGTCCTTGGCGTTTGGGTGGAGATTTTAATGTGTTCAGATTTGTAAATGAAACAAACAACCCAAATCACAGGATAATGGCAGTATGAAGAAATTCAATGAGTTTGTGGAAAGTTATGAATTGCGGGAACTACCTCTCTTACAAGCAAAGTTTACCTGGTCAAATTTCCAAGAGAATCCCACTTGTTGTAAACTAGATAGGTTCCTCTTTTCTCAGGACTGAGAGGAGGGTAGGGGGTTTGGTAGCTAGAGCCTTGCCAAGACCTGATTCAGATCACTGCCCCATTAGGCTATCCCAAGAAAGAGTGGGAGGAGGCTCTTGTCCTTTCAGATTTGAGAACATCATGTGGTTACTTCATCCAGAGTTTATTCAAAAAATGAGAAAGTGGTGGGAGGACCACGTGGAACTTAGATGGAAGAGGTACTGCTTCTATAAAAAGTTGCAAAGTTTGAACTTTAGAATCAAGGAGTGGAACAAAGAGGAGTTTGGAAATTTTGAGGAAAGAAAAAATGAGATTGTTGGAATTATCAAAAAAAAAGGAGATTGTTGGAAGGATTGAGGAACTTGATGGCTTTGATTCTTTGAAGCAGAATGAAAATTTAGAGTGGAAGAAAGGGGAAAAAGATTGAGGAACTTTCTCTCATTTATCACCTATTGGAGTCAAGGATTAAAATTTCACAATGTATTGGCCTGTATCGGATACGTATCCTATCAGTGGGTCACCAATATGCAAAATAATGGGTGTTTCAGGGGTAGACAGGCCTTGTACCAACCCCCATGAACAGGTTTGAAAAAAAAAATTAAATGTAAAGTGTGCTGTTACAAAGTCTGATACCCCCATCCGGCATATCGGACTGTATCAATACTTTGAATCTTGATTGGAGTTACTCCTAGATTCCTTCCTAATGACATTATCTGACCCTATCATTTCTAGCTTTTCCACTCATCCATCTCACCATATTCATTTTTTGGACATGTTTCTTGACTGCCACTCCATATTAAGGTTCAAAATATTGATACGTCCGATACGCCGGTAGGGGCGTATCGGGCGTTTCAATACTCGTTTTTTTACCTTTTTTTACTTTTTTTTCAAAACTGGTCCAGGGGAGAGGGTCTAGGACCCCTCCATCCCCTGAACCAGTCAAACCCCCAATACACCCACTGTAGGGGCGTATCGGAAGGGTCCCGGAACGATACGTATCGGCCGATACGGGCCGATACGTAACGATACTTTGAACCTTGCTCCATATGCATCTCAGCATACACATTCGACCCCCAAAATGTAATGATCCAAATGCATCCTTATGGTTTGGTATGTGGTGGATGTGAATCTCGCTAAAGGAGATAACAGCTGAATTGGCTGAACTTAACTGCTTATTGGTTTCTTTTTAGAGGATAAAATAATCAAATAATGACATGTTTAGAGGAAATATAGTCACCTTGACATGCCATTCAGCAATTGAAGAGCTGGCTCCCTATTTAACTGCTTATTCACCCAAGGCCATACTGATAAATAATAACGTCATTCAGCCAATTCAGTTGTTTATCAAATGACCCCCTAAGTTTCTCCAGGTCAAGTATGCATGCTGAAGCTGCTTAGTAGCCATCATGTCATGTTAGTTGTCTTTTTGAACCAACCCAGATTCGACATAACCAATGGTCAATCCTAACTAGAGTTGCAACTATCATTCAACAATCAGAATGTTTGCCACTCAATACAATTCCCAGAAAGAACAAGAACAAATGCTCAGCTTGAAAGACTTTGAAAAGGAATAAATAATAAATAATCACATGCAGGGGAGCTTAAATTAGTATTAAATCACCATATGAATAGCCATTTGAAATGGTTTAATCACATCAAATGAAGATCATAGGCAATAAAGAATCATAAATCTCCAATTTGAATGTCATTTACTTACATTTGACGTTTTAGCATGTCACTCGCTGAAACACCTTCTGCAGCTGATGTCCCTTCAAGAATAAGACCTTCCTGTTGACAATAAAAGAGCGTTATATGGAATCATATCACCCATCACCATATAGCACTTTATATTACACTATGACCTGGAAAGGAATCAAATAACCTTGGCAAGATAAAGGTTGCGATGATCATGATCCTCATTCTTTGTCTTCTCTAATTCCTTTTTATGAGCTGATTTCTTGTCCAAAGCCTTCAAAACAGTAAGCTGTCTGCCATTTAGAACAATCCCTAACCCAGATGTAGCATTTGCTGCTAAAACTGCGGCTTCAGCAGCAGATGTTGTATTAAACCTAAGAAATCCTGTGCCTCTTGGTCGCCTGCCCACAGTCACAAGAAGGTTATAATAAAAAACTAAAAATGCAAGAGTTAATGAAGTGCTAGGTTGATAAGATGAATACTTGGTGACTTGATGAAGAACGGGGACAAAGGACTTCACTTCCCCAAATGCAGAGAACCGTTTCTTCACATCTTCAATATCAACATCAAATGGGAGGTTGCTTATAAAAATTGTTCTCTGTAAATCATCCTCACTATCAACTCGCCCAAGAGCTACTGTCTCAACTTTGCTAGATTTCGGAGGTAAAGCTACATCCAAACTCTTTTCTTGAATGGATAACTTGTTCTTAGCATCAATAGCAGTCTCATTACCTTGTGGTAACCTGGAATTTCCACCAAATGGCAGAGTTGCACTGGCAGAAGATGTGATCAAATTATTAAGAACTTTCTTTACAATGCCTGCCTCCTCATCAAAATCCAGTTCTTTAGAATGAACTTCATTGTCTATGTGATCAGAACCTTCTTGGACTTCTTCTGCATCAACCTGTTGGGAATCCTTATCACTCCCAGCATAATCACCTTCCATATCAATGCTACTGTTGTCACTCTCATCATGTCTATCATTCTCTGCCCCTGTAAACACACATAACTTGTTCCAATGAAGTTGAAAAAACAAATACAATTTTCATAGTAGCACAGTTACATCTCTATGAAGATGAGATCATCTCTTTTTCAGGCCCAATTGGGGAAGGAGACTCTCTTAGGGCTGAGATCCTCGCAGCCCTGGAAGGCATCCAAAGAGCAAGGGAGCTGAACATCAGATGTTTGGTCCTTGAAGGTGACTCGGAGGTGGTGATTAGGTGGCTAAAAGGGGGAGACAGCGGATTATGGAGTTATAACAATGAGAAGAATATATGGTGGTTCATTACAACTGGGTGAAGAGGACTGCTAATTCCTTTGCTGGTGGGTTAGCAAAGCAAGGGGTGAATAGGGATTCGATTTTTTGGGCTAATTTTTTATTTTTTCCTTGTACTCTTTGATGGGGAGTTAAGTCTTTTTACCTCCCCTTTGTACCTAAGCTTCACATAGTTTCATATCTTTAATAAAGTTTCTTGTTATTGATCAAAAAAAAAAAAGAAGATGAGATCATCTCAAACCAAAACAAAAAAAAAAAGTAAAAAATAAAAAAAATTATGGAAAAAAAAACACAAATCTGAAGCAATGACGTTGCAGTAGAAGGCACATCAAGAAGATGCCCATTGTCTACCAATTACAGGAAGGACCTCGATGATGTTCTATACTGTATTTGTTTGGCTAGAAATATTGACTATTTGACACATCCCAGTTGTTCACTTCCCAACAATGGTTGACCCATAAACATGTGTTTGTGTTGAAGATGCTTTTCCAAACATGAAATCTGTTGTACTTAATAGGTAGAAAACCTGTTTATCAGAACCAATAAAAAGATGTTTCATTCTCAGCAACATGAGATCACCTGGGTGATGTATTTTTTATACTAAATCCTATGGTATTTTCCAAGGTTCAATATCAATCAGCAAGCATCTTTTACTAGTAATTAACAATAATCTTCATCAAATAAATATAAACTTCATATCAAAAAAAAATATATATATATATATAATCAACATAATCATGAAAAGAAAAGGAATGAGAAGAAAACTCAGAAAAATAAGGGTTGAACCCCTATTTTTGTCATAGGAAAAGAAGAAAAGAAGTGAAGAACAAGAAGAAGAAGAAACCTTCTGTATGTTTAGGTTTCTTAAGTCTTCCTTGCTTATATGTTTAGGTTTTTTAAGTCTTCAAGGGTTCAAGACAGCATACACCTTGTGTAGATTGTACCTTAACAAATAAGAAAATAATAAACAGAAACTAGTATCAAACCCAAAAAATGAATAATTTAGTTTAACAATGTCTTTTATTATCACAAGTTCAGAAAATTAAAAGGCCATTACTCAATGTTTATTAAATTATAATTTCAGAAAATAAGAATATACAAAATACGATGCCTTGTACAAAAAAAGCTAGGCACCTTTGCAAGGCAACCATCCTCCATGGGCACATTGCCACCTACACACCTACCTAAGTGGCGCTTTGACAGCTATGAGATGTACTAACAAAAACCATCCTCCATGGGCACATTACACGCAAATGCTCTCACCCTCTATTTATTTATGAATCTCTTGCATATTCACTCTTGAGAATTCTTTATGGTAGAAGCTTTCCTGCTCACACTCTCACTCTGCACTTTGGTCACTTGGCCCCAGAAGATCAAACCATTCTTCCAAGTGCAGCTTTATTATTGAGCTGAATAAGATGCAAACCCAATTCTGGAAACCCCAAACTTATTAGGTAAGTAAACAGGATAACAACCAAACACATAGAATTTAAAAAATATCACCCAATCGGTTTGGGAGGAAACCTACTGCAAATTCTTAATCTTAAACATAAAACTGGTCAACAACGCAAAAAGAGATCCAAAGTGCACTAGATATTTTGTGAGTTTTATGAGGTTTTAATAAGGATGACAAGTTGACAACTATGGCAAGGACACAGCTGGACAAATATCAGAGAATGAATTCACACAAAAAATTGAAGTATCTGACATAAATGGTAGTATGGAACCCTTGTGCAGGTATCTAGGTATCATGACTCATGAGATGCCAACAATTCTAAGAGAGGCAGGAATTTGATCCTACCTCAATTCTCTGGACTAATAAATCAGCCAATTCAGTAGCAGGTACCCTAGCAAAAAAAGGTGTTTTGAGATATGAACTTTGTTCAAAAATTGCATAGGAAATGAAATGTGTTCTTTAGGTAATCTTTTTTTATGAATAACAGAATATATTTCACGCAAAGAAGCCACCAACTACACAAAAGGGCAGGCAGTAACCACAATATACAACTCCACCTAAGGAGATTCAGCACAGCATAAGAAGAAAGAAGAAAAAAGAAACAGAAAAAACAGCAAGCTACTTTTAAATATTACAGCCCGGCCCTGGAAACCCCCTTTCTTTAACTTCTCTCCCAACCCCAGCTCTAGCCAAAGAATCTGCCAACATGTTAGCACTCCTAAGCACCCAATTGAACGAGGAGTTCAAAGAAACAGCTAGGGAGTGAGCCAGTCTCATCCATGGCCTAAATTCCAAGGCATCTGATCTTGTGCCTCCATCCATGGGATGATAGTTTGGCAATCACCTTCCACTTCCACATTCTTCATCCTCTGAAACACCAACAAGTTCAACCCTTGCATTAGAGCCAATAAATCATCCCTCAAAGAGTCACCCTGACCAACCAGGCCTGAAGCCCTGAATAGTTGAGAAGATTGCCACAGTGATCCTAACAACTTCCCCCACAGCAGAAACCCCGGGATTCCCCAGGTAGCATCCACCAAAGTTAAGTTTAACCATCCCTATTGCAGGAGGAATCCATTCTACCATCCTTCACTGTCTGCAGATTTGGAATTCAGCAACAACTTGCCAACCCCTTAGTAAATAATTGAGAGAAGCACCTCTAAACTCCTCACAAAATCATTCTTTCTGTAAATTCTGGAAAGGGATCTGATAGGTCAGTGGACATTGGGCAGCCCAGGCCTTCCTTTTGTCATAAGCAGGGCTTATCATTACACTTAATTCACACTAATATGGTAATACCATGGCTTTGCAAATACCCCATAAAATGAGGGCAGGGTTTCACCGTTTAGAAAAATAGCCTTTCCTCATGAGGCCAAACTCTCCAGATGAGGCCCAAAATTGAAGACAACCTGTAGGTCACCCCAGAAGGGAACCCCAAATATTGGATGCTTCCCAATCACCTATCCAAACAATCAAACAAGTGATGAACCAGGCACCAAATTCTCCACTTCAAACACCTCCTAAGAATTTGCTTTTGTAAAAATTCTTTCATACATGAAAAAGGAATACCTTAACCACCTTAAAATGCATCAGAAATACCTTAATTGCAAATGGGATATAGTAAAATAAATTAGTATATGCGCAATCATTTGCCACCATCTGAGTCTCAGAAAGACAATGCAGTAAAGGGTCATAAGTTACCATCTGTCTGAGTCTCAACCAAATTACCACCAGTTGTATATATTTTCTTTGGAACAGCCCAATCAACAGCAATTGGTCTTTTACTGATCATTTGCCCATTTACTTTCTTGATAGCCTGGAGAGAAAAAAAATTATAAATAAAATAAAATAACTTGGAAAGGAAAGATAAAGTTTCTATAGTAAATAGAAAACTTATAAAAGGAAAAAAATAAAGAAAAAGGATAAAATTTCACAGCTCTCAACAAACAATGGATAGAAAATCTCACGTTTTCTGCATCCTGCTTACACGTGAATGAGACAAATGCAAATCCCTTAGATAGCCTGCACGAGCAAAAACAAGGGAGAGAAACAAATTAGTCAATCTCTCTCCCAGAAATCAGTTATGATAATGAAAGAAGAAGAAACATATGTTGCAAAATGGGTATATACCCTGTCTTAGAATTTAGTGGAACAAAGACATCCCACACAAAACCTGCTGATGCAAATAAATCTTTTATCTCATTGACTTTTGCCTGCACCAACAGTCTATGAAAATTTATTCAACAAGCTCCCGTCAATGAAAAACAGGTGAAAGAGAAAAATATCATCATACTAACAACCTTAAAAGGAAGGTTCCTAACTATAAGTCTCCATTTCCGAGTCTTGGAACCCTGATTAATATAAGCAGAAAGAAGATTTAGAGTACTCAAGCTTAAAGACATAAACACTATAAAATAGAATAATATAATCAACAAGAGCTAAAACCCTGCAAGCAATCATGCAGGAATTCATATATCTGACTCCAGATCGTGCATAACAAGGGGACAAAACCATCAAAATTAATTGTTACATTTTAAAGAATATATCACCACATGTCAGATGGTAAATGGTTCAAAATGTGCAGAGGAAATGCAGTCATGGTGTACAAAGCAAGCTGTGCTCAAATGAAGGACAGATGGAAGAAGTCGACAATAAGTTACTTTCTTGAACATGTGAACAAAATGATGAGACATAGAAGATGATTGTAATCATTAAACCCCAAAAAGAGGACTTCTGATAATTACAGGTATACAAGCATAACTGAAAGAATATAATATTTAAAGTAACAAAAGAAAATTATTGAGTACAGAAACACAAGCATGTATAAAAAGATGACAACCAACAATTTTTATGGTGTACAACCTACACTCAAAACAGCAACCAAACTACATATACCCCTTTTCTGAAAGAACTTAAGTCCTTAAGCCCTACAGCCCAATCCAGTGTTTTAAAAGCAAGAAACACAACTAAAAAGCAAGAGGTTTGTAGAGCCTGAGATGCAACGTGCAATCAAAGTGTGCATGTTCAAAATGTCACCCCAACATGCAACATTTTACTTCTGAGGGTTCCTGAGTTCTGCAGATTTCCCTTGACCATATTATTAATTTATTATAATAAGCCTAAGACCTTAGGACAACTATAATGTGTTACGGAGAACCACATCTTATAGGCAAGAGCCATAAGATAGAAACTATGGTGCAGATTTTGTACATAAACAAGCATCTTGTTGCCTGACTTCATATTGGCTAGCAATGTTTTGAAAATCATAGTCATAAATCGTAAAGAAAGTTGAATCGATAGATGTATCTAAAACAATAGAATTTACTACTTATACAATAGAAGTCTAAGATGATATAATCAAGCTTGGCTTGAAAATCAAATAAATCCACATGCAATGGCTATTTAACTTACATATGATGCAAAATATGATAGTGTAAATAATCCATTTTCTAATAGGGGCTTTAAAACAAGTCTCCCTTGACAAAACTAAATATAAACAAACAAATGCAAAAGTAGAAAATTAATTCTTAATTAAGTTTACTTGAACCACAGTAAAATCACAGGAATCATATGAATGTAAGGTTTATGAAATCAAATTGTAGGATTCAAACAAAAATCATAAGATTTTTGCAGAAAAGGATTCAAACATAAGATTCAAATTGAAACCCTTGGGATTCACAATTCAAATCATGAAACGTATTGTAAATCGTAAGAATTACACAACATTGTTGGCTAGAAGAAGACTACACGCAAGTCTTTGACAAAACCAGGTCCCCTTTTCTAGAATCACAGAACATTCACTGCTGATTATATTGAAATAACTGAACAAAGTAGGAAAAAGCCAACCCAAATGCACAGGGCACACTCAAAGATGAAAGCACAATAAGCTAATGAACTAGGCAATAATGGGTCTCAAATCTTTGAAAGAAACAAAATATCAGACTCCAACACCCATAGCTCACCAGTCCAGTGCCAATTGAGAAAAATCATCAGATTAAAAGAAATGAGTACAAATAAACAGTGTTTTTTCTATCAGAGGTTTTCAGATTAAATATGCAGTTATAATAAAAACATTCCATAAGATAGAAAGTCATTCCAAAAAAAAAGTAATATTATACCTCCCCACCCAACTGGCGTGCCCATACACATCCACCCTTTATCTCCTGCTGATGCAACATAGCAACAGAAGCACGTGCTGCTTTAACACTAGCATAAAGTACAGATGATGCATTCATCTTGCATCCATCCTTAGCCAGTCCTGAACATAATGTCACAAGTTAGTCATTTGTCAATGGCTCTCATATCCATCTCTCTAACAGAAAAGCTCTACTATCCGATAAACACACAATGGCTTGAGTTCATGGAGAGATGCTTCAATTAAAAAACAAATATGTACTAGTATCAATTAAAACCCTTTAATCCAACGACTCTAAGGAGTATCTTTCCTAATATGCCCGTTAAACCCATCAGTATCAGTCAAAATATGCAGAGGGAGAAAATGAACTAGGCGAGCTTACAGGGATCAAAGTATATGACATGAAGGAAAGGGGAATCAAGAAAAAACAAAACAATTTCCCTAATAGCTACAGATCAAGAAAATAATCTAAGAAGAAGCAAAAAACTAAGGTAGAAAAATGAAATAGACCAATAGACCTACTAATACCACTAAGAAAACAAAGATGTTTTATTTATTGCATATTTGCATTAATGCCATTTATTCATTAGTCACAGAATCACAAATAAGTTCCAAAAAAACCATTTCTTTTCTCACCCCCCTCCCCAAAAAAACCCTAAGTGTGGAACATGATGGCACATAAAGTGGTGACAGGTTTGCACATACTGCTAACATCCAATTACATTTTCAAAGCCTCCTTTGTCCCCCTTAATCCATGGTTTGTAATCATGTCCGGAAAGAACATTGACAGGACAGGATGAAGAATTGCAAATTGGGGAAAAAAAAAACTTTTTGAACAGTGATTTAAGAAATTGCAAATTGGAAAGACCTTGGAAGCCAACAAAAGGTGCTTGATGAAAAACTTCATCCCTTGCCCAACCCCAGCAGACCCCTTGGCTTTTCAATATTAAACCTGTTGCATGGCATGCTTCAGTGTGTGCAAGTGAAATCTAATTGATCATCATCTCCAGTAATTGTAACAAAATATCAAACTCAAGAAACCAGCATATTCTACACCACCTATTTAGTTTAGTTCACCAAACAAACATAAACATAGGAACTTAGAGATACTAACCATGTAGTTCAAGCTCTTCTTTTGGAAGAGGATAGCTTATAGAACATACAGTGCCAACCTCTCTGGTGCGACGGTGAACTTCCTCAGCCATGTCAACACTAAGAAGTCCACCAAATATGACCGTCCTAGCAACCCTTCATAGAAATAAAACGAACATGTGTTATGCAATGGTTCTTCCAAAAGACAGCACCAAACAACACATCAAGGATTAAGATAGTAAACTAAAGAAATATCCGCTAAAACAAATCCTAAAAAAAATGAAGTTTTAAGTAAGAAAATCAATCAAATCAAGTCAATCTTAAATGAGTTTCAATGCAAGCAGTGAGATTTTGAACACCATCAGACAAATAGAACAAAATAATTCCTATATACTAGAGCCAAGAGCTAACACTTAGAAAACAGAATCAAATCATACTCTATTCCAGATCAACATGTGGGTTTTATTGCATTTTACTCATTATTTTGAATATGCTTGAGCCCAGATATGAGGTCCATGACATAAACTGGTTAACTGGGCCAATTCTTCCAGTTCTATTGGTAACCCCTTGGCCTTTTAGGGGATGGATGTGTCTTCTCTGGTCTCAATTGCACTCCTTTCTGGTACTTTTGTGGTCCTATTAAAAATGTCAGTGCCACTAAAGCTTGATGGCATTGATTACAGGATCAAATATAACAAAGTTGTTTCAGACCAATGCAGTGTTTTAAAACTGCAAGGCGCAAAAAGGGCGCAGGGGTCCATTTGCGCCTGAGGCACAAGGCGCAAGGCGAGCCGTGCGCCTTTTTAAGCAAGGCACAAAAATTAAAAAAATAAAAAAAGATGCCAAAAATGGAAAAAATGCAAAGAAAAACAAAAAATTATTAAGCATAATATTAATAAAAATATAAACTTAGATTTTAAAATAAATGATTTACAAAACCTTTATCCAAAATTAAAATACATAAACATAGCATGTAAAGCATATTCAAATGAGTAGAAGGAAGACTAATAAGAAATTGAACTCTTGCACCGTCCAAGTAGAAGGAAACAGGTTCAAAACTGGATTCCAGTTTGCAACGAAGTAGAGCCAAAAGCTGGTAGTCTTCTGATCAAGCTTCTAGGGCTACCCTTCAATCTCTGGAACGAACCTACTCTCAGGAGACTCACAAGAGCTTTGAGGGGTGTCCTGCTGGAGGTGAACTTGAGGTGCTTGCGTGCTGTAGAACTCAAAGTCGCAGGTATCAAACCAGAAAATGTGCCTCGTTCCTTTGAAGTGCACTCAGATGGTGCTTGGAACAGAGTTTGGGCGGCCTCAGAAGCTGAGGCGTCGCTGTGGGGAAGACGAACAGAGGAAGGAGATGGAGAGGAGCTCGCAAGTTGGAGCACACATGGCTCTCAAAGATTGGAGGGAAAGTCTGATGTGCATGCGGGAGTGAAAGAGGAAGGGGAACAGTCACAGAGAGGGTACTTGTATCGAAGCCTTCCCTTTAAGGCTATCAATTCAAATTTCTTTGAAAATAAATTGAGTTCTGGGGGTGGCCCTTCCTTTGCTGACGTGGCCAGAAGGGGAAAAGGGCGAGCGGTTTATGTTAAGAAATCCTTTTCTGAACTGGCTGTAACAAAAACTGAACCGGCTAGAAAAAGAGGTGAGCCAAGAAGGGAACCTGGTTGCACCTTAAGAGGCCCACGTGACAACTTAAGTTATCACGTGGGGCGATTTTGTCAAAACTCGATGATAGATGAAACTTGTCATCTATCATCGTCTAAGGAGGGTTCGGCCGAACACCTGAAACACCAGAACAGACGTGTGACAGGGGGTAATCGGACTCTGAATTGGGTATGTAGACAGGCCGGTGACGAGCAGCAAAGCCTTGGTCTCGATCGCCCAAACCCGCGTTATGCGAGGAACAGAATAGAAGAGAGGGAAGAGGAAGACAAAGGATGGATAAGCTGCAGCTCAGAGAATGATTGTGATGAGAATTCAGAAGAGTTTGAAAGTTTGGGCAGCTTGGAAAATGAAGATAATATTGAAGATCAAAACAGGGGAACGTTAAATCTGGAACTTCTGTTTCTTGAGGAGGCAGTGGGGGAACAAAAGGAAAAAGGGGAGGAGTGGGTGAACGAAACAAACACCTGCAACAGAGTAGTCCTTAGCCCAAAACTGGACGTGCCCCTCCCAAGTTCTAGTGTCTTGCAAGAATCCGAGAAGGAGTCAGCCCGGGTTTACTCTGAACTGAACAAGAGTACATCACAGAGGGGTAAACAATTGGGTACAGGAAGAGGTCTTTGTGCAGACCAAGTGATGGGGATTAATTTCCTCCAATCCGAGGAGCTCCAATTTCTCTGAACAGGGAGTGACAACCAATCTTCCTCATTTGAATACCCCTCTCCACCCTCAGTTGATTTCAGGTATTTCTGTTAACTCTGTCAATTTAGTTTTTGCTACTGATGAGTGCTCTGTGTCCCTTGTTCCAGATTCCTTTCTCAACCAAGTGTCTGAGGCCCATGGTCAGAAAGCCACAGTGGGGGTACAAGGGGATAAAGAAGGGGAGGAAGTGGTGGAGAAAACTTGTAGGGAGACAAAGATTTGGGAAATCATTGAGGGTCTAATGGGTGAAGTGGAAACGAAGGAAATGCAGAGGGGGTTTACAGAAGGGATAGAAAGGACAAATGATGGAGGATATAAGGAAAGGAGTGAGAAGAGAGGAACTTTAGATAAGGAGGAAACTAGCAAGGAAGAATCAGTTGCAGAATTTGTGCAACAGTTGGGGTGTAAATTGAAGAATCCAAATGATCTAAAAGTTTATCGGCATAAAAAAGAGGATAGTAAGGAAAAGAAAAGAAAGTTGAGTGAAGTAGAGAGGTTGAAAAGGGATATTGAGGGGGATAAGAAGTTTGAGGTGAGAGGGGATAGAAGGAAAGGGGTTAAGTAGAGGGTGGAGGAAAGGGGCTTGGGCAGTGTTAGGAAGAGAGTAACAATTAAAGAGGTGATTAAGAAGTTTAACCCGGAGTTGGTAATGATCCAAGAGTCTAAAAGAATGGATTTTGATTGTAGATGGGCAAGGAGTGTGTGGAGAGATAGGGGAATCAAGTGGGTGGCCGCTGCATCTTGGGGATCCTCAGACAGGATTGTAACACTGTGGAAAGAAGATATACTAATCGGCTTGGAGGAGCTAATAGGTGATTACTCTGTTTCCCTGAAGTTCAGACAGGTGGAAGACGGGTACGAATGGGTACTAACAAACGTTTATAGCCCCAATGACTACAGGCAGAGGAAGAAATTGTGGGAGGAATTGAGTGATGTTAGGGGCCTCTGGGAGGGAACGTGGTGTATGGGAGGGGATTTTAATGTAGTGCGGTTTACAGAGGAAACCAACAACCCCAGACAAAGAGTGACAACTAGTATGAGAAAGTGCAACCATTTTGTGGATACTTTTGAGCTTAAAGAAATTCCACTCCTAAATACTAACTTCACTTGGTCCAACCTTTAGTCAAGGCCAGTATGCTCCAAGCTGGACAGATTCTTGTTCTCAACAGACTGGGAGGAACATTGGGGTAACCTAGTATCTAGGGCACTCCCAAGAATTACTTCAGACCATTGGCCTATAGTGATGTGTAAGGAGGAATTGAGAGGTGATGGACCCACTCCATTCAAGTTTGAAAATATGTGGTTAACCTATCCGGGATTCAGTGAGAAGATCAGGGAGTGGTGGGAGCAATATAATCCGGTAGTAGAGTGGGAGGGAATGAGGTCCCACAAGAAACTTCAATTTCTAAAATCACAATTAAAGGAGTGGAATAGGTTGGAGTTTGGGAGATTAGAGGAAAGGAAACAAGTCCTGCTAGAGCATATTGAGGATTTGGATATGAAGGAAGAGAGGGGATCCTTTGGAGAGGAAGACAGGAAAATGAGATGGGAGTTGAGAAGGCAGATGGAGGATATTCTGATTAAGGAGGAAATAAGTTGGAGGCAAAATTCTAGGTGTAAGTGGCTAAAGAAGGGAGATAGAAACACTGGATTTTTCCATTCAATGGCAAATGGGAGGAGAAAAAAGAATCCCATATCAAAGTTGGAAGTAGAAGGAGCAGTCTTGGCAAACCCGATAGAAATAGAAGAGGCCTTAGTAACTCATTTCAAATCTATATTCAAAAGGCCTTTGAATGAGAGGGTGTGGTTGGAGGGTTTGGAGTGGCTGACTCTAAGTGCAGAAAACAGAGAATGGTTGGAAAAGAGGTTTGATCCGGAAGAGATAAAGGTAGCAGTATTCTCAATGGATAGGACAAAAGCTCTAGGCCCAGATGGCTTCACAATGGCTTTCTATCAGGATTGTTGAGATATAGTGGAGAAGGATCTTAGGTCAGTCTTCGAGGAGTTTCACAGTAGGGGAATAATTAATTCGGGCTTGAACAACTTTCATTGCATTGGTCCCAAAGAAGAAAGAGGCATCACAGCCTAAGGATTTCAGACCTATTAGTTTGGTGAATAGCTTGTATAAAATAATTGCAAAAGTGTTGTCCCTCAGGATAAAGAAGGTCCTCCCCTCTATTATTGCACCCAACCAAGGAGCTTTTGTATAGGGAAGACAAATCACTGATCAAATCCTCATTGCAAATGAGAGTCTGGAGAGCTTCAGAAAATCTAAGAAGAAGGGAGTGGTATGCAAATTGGACTTGGAGAAGGCTTATAACTTAGTGGATTGGTCTTTTTTAGTGGAGGTGTTGAGAAGCTATGACTTTGGAGATAGGTGGTGTAAATGGATTTGGGGTTGTGTTAGGACTTGTCACTATTCTATATTGGTGAATGGAACAGTGGTTGACTTTTTTCCTGCTTTGAGAGGTATAAGACAAGGAGACCCACTCTCCCCCTTTCTTTTTACCCTGATGGCTGATGTACTTGAGAGATTGATCCATAGAGCAGACTCGAGGAATCTGATAAAAGGGTGGAGAGTTGACAGGGAGGAGGTACCACTAACACATCTCCAATTTGCAGATGACACAATTTTGTTTTGTGAGGGTGGGAATATAAGCTGGATCCGGAATTTAAAATTAGCAATACAACTTTTTGAGAAGATGTCTAACCTCAAGGTGAACTTTGATAAGAGTTGTGTGGTGGGGGTGAATGTGGAGGAGAGGGAGTTAAGGAATTATGCAGGTGTGTTAGGTTGTGCAATCTCATAATGGCCTTTGACGTACTTGGGCCTCCCTTTAGGAGATAACCCTAAGAATGAAAGCTTTTGGACTCCGGTAGTGGAGAGATTTGAGAAGAGGCGTGCGTCCTGGAAGAGAAATTATCTTTCCTTAGAAGGGAGAGTCACTCTGATTAGGTCCACCCTAGCTAACTCACTTGTGTATTATTTGTTAGTGTTTAAGATCCCCACCAAGGTCGGAATTTTCCGTGGGAGCCGAAAGAGGAGAAGAGAGATCATAGAGTGAGATGGGAGGTGGTAATTAGATGTAAAAAACTAAGAGGTCTTGGGATTGGAAACATCAAGAAAAGGAATATGGCGTTGTTGGGAAAATGGTTGTGGAGATTCACAGTGGAAAAGGAAAAATTGTGGACAAAAATCGTGGCTAGCATACATGGGCTGGAAGACAACGGTTGGGATTCTGGAATTGTGGCAAGGGCTACAGCTGCTTCTCCGTGGAAATCCATCCATGATTTACTTCCAGTTTTCTCCCCTTGGATCAGGTACGATGTTAACTCTGGCAATCGAAAAAAATTTTGAGAACATCTTTGGGTTGGGGTTTCACCTATGAAGGACCAGTTTCCTTCCTTGTATGCTCTGTCAGATTTGAAAAATGAACCTATCTCTTCTTTTTTAGTTCCTTCAGACTCCACTTCTGGTTTTGGGTGGAACCTTGGCCTGCGAAGGGCAATTAGGGATACAGACTTGGACAGCCTCTTACCTTTATTAGCCATCCTTGAGAATATCTTCCTTGATCCAAATAGGGAAGACACCAGATTGGATCCCTTCTACTTCAGGAACCTTCTCTTGTGCTTCGTTTTTTGAAACCTTAACTCAGTCATCTGTCCCTTCTGGTGTGTCCTTTCCGATTAAGGAATTTTGGAGCAAGCCCATTCCTCCTTGGGTTGGGTTTTTTTGTTGGGAAATTTTCCTGGAAAGAATAAATACAAATGATCTACTTCAGAAAAAGAGACCCAATTCTTGTTTACTTCCTAATAGATGCTCTCTCTATAAAGATGATGGGAAATCCGGTTACCACCTTTTGGTCTCTTGTAAGGTTACTAAAACTGTTTGGGAGTGGGAACTTTCTCGCTTTGGGTGTACTTGGAACCCTCCTGAGAGTGTCCAAGGTTTGTTCTCCCCTTCGTTTTTCAAATGGCCTAAGAAGCGAGGGAAGATGATGTGGAGGAGTATTAGGGCAGCCGTGTGTTGGTCACTATGGGAGGAAAGAAACTCTCGAATATTTTCAGAAAAGGAAAGATCCCTGGAAGAACTATTAGACCTAATACTTTTAAGGGGCTGCCCACTGGCTAAAAATTATGGAACTGTTCTCAGACTTTCCTATTTCTGACCTGTTAAGAAACTGGAAAGAGATAGCAACCTCTACTCTGTGTAAGAGGACTCTTAGTCCCTTGTGGTCCCCTCCTCCCTCTGGATTTATAAAAGTGAATTTTGATGGCAGTAGCATAAGGAATCCAGGGCCCTTTGGGATTGGGGGAGTTTTCAGGAATGAGGAAGGGATTGTTATTGCTCTGTTCTCAGGCCCTATTGGAGAAGGAGACTCTATTAGGGCTGAGATCCTTGCAGCTTTAAAAGGGGTTCAAAGAGCAAGGGAACTAAATAGCAGTCGGCTGATTTTGGAAGGTGATTCAAAGGTGGTGATTAGCTGGTTGAAGAAAGAGGACAGTGGCTTGTGGAGTTACAATAATGAAAAGAAAAAATTCTTAAGGCTATGTAGAAGCATTGAGATACAATACAGATGGGTGAAAAGGACTACTAATTCTTTTGCAGATGGGTTGGCCAAGCAAGGGGTGAATAGGGAGGCTATTTTTTGGGCTATTTTTTAATCTTCTTTCATTGTAATTTTCTGATGGGGAGATAAGACTCTTTATCTCCCCCTTTTTTGTACCTAAAGCTTCATAATTCTTAATAAAGTTTTTGTTATTGATTAAAAAATAAAAAAGCATATTCAAATGAGAAAATAAAAATAAAATCAGACATATAAAACATTTTCAAGCATATAAAACCCACAATCTTTTTTTTCTCAATTACATTACTTCAAGTAGCTAATGTGACAAATTACATTCCTGATTCTACAAGCAAATTTTGTGCCACGCCCCTCGAGGCAAGACAAAGCAAGTCCACGTTAGGGCTGGGGCGCAAGGCCTAGGCACACTAAGCGTGCGCCTTTTGAAAGGGATGCGCCTAGGACCTAGGCAAGGCGCCTACCCTAAAATGTGCCTCGCCTGTGTGCCTAGGCACGCCTTTTAAATCACTGGACCAACACATTAATTGTGAGTGATTGGCCAAAGATATCAGGTGAGATAAAAGAGCAGGCTCTTACCCATGGAGGTTAGCAAACTATCTTATGAGATCGGATATATCACAAGTTCCTTTAGTCACTTCCAGTAAACTCAGAAGCTGTTATTGCATTTCCTTTGTGGAGTTCCAGTATATTTTAAGCCCACGGTAGAGGGACAGGACACAAACTGAGTCAATCCCAGTGGGCTGCAAGTCGGTCTACAGACTTTATTGTTTTTCCCTGCCATGGTAAGGTAGTGCAATAGCCAATAAAAGTTGTACTAGATAATGAAGTTGAGAATGCATCCAAACAAGTAGAGTTTGAAGATATTCTTAACAAAGCAAAGCAAATGAGTTTTTATTGGTAAAGACAAGCAAATGCTTTACCAATATAGTACAATTTATAAAACTTAGCTCAAGCCCCAAAGTGAGGCTCAAAACACAAATCTTGTAAATCCCAAGGGATTCCAAGTTGATAAGTGACCATTTATATCATAGCCCATGCAAATAAATCTCATCAAACACATTGCCATCTTAGAATGATATGCATCTTGAAGAAGAGCAGGGCAACTGACTCTTCAGTTCGCTCATCGATGGAGAGTTCGTCGACTGTTGTCGAGGAGAGGCCTGCCGTGCACATGCCCAAAGTCGTCGACCTCGAAGGGGGTGGTGACCCAATGTCCGTAGAGTTCGCACAGGTTGCCACAGACCCACTCGCCTCCTCCCCTCAGGTCGGTCAAGAAGAGCACGCTACCGGCTCCTATCACTCTGACATACCTCGCTTCGTTCCCAACATCGATCGTCTCACCGATCCCCTAGTTGCTTTACGAATGGGGAGGGGAATTCTTCTTCCTGAGGACTTGCAGTTCTACAGCGGGCTGGATCCTTCTAACATCGGTATTAGAATGACTCAGTGCATCCTTCGGGTATGATCTCTATTTTTGATGTCTTGATTTTCTTTTCCTTCCGGGCCTTGCTTATTTTTCCTTTCTTGCAGGCGAATACGATGAGCCAAGTTTTGTTAAATCAGGTCGCCTTGTCCAGACAGGAAAGGCGTGAAATGCAAGCGAGCATAAAGGCCCTGCAAGCCCAACTAGAGGGAGCTCGCCTAAGCACTGAAGCGGCCCACCATAGTGCAGAGGAGGACCGCCAACGCTTCATCAACCTCAGTACCAGCATGCAATGCAAGCTAGAGGAGGCCAAAGGAACCATCGCCGCCCTAACCGATGAAGTGCAGACGAAGGATCGTCAACTGGAAGAGCGACGGGCTAAGTTTACTAAAGATATTCATCGTGTCAAGGTCGCAGCCGTCAAACATTTACGTACGCCGCCTAAGTACGAGTAGGAAAAGATCGAGAGTGCCCTTCCTTCGATGAAGAGGGGATTCAAGTTGTGTCGCCACTTCCTTAAGTCCCTGCCATCCCAACTTTGACTTCAATAACCTGTCCATTAGGTCAGTGTCGGATGAGCTGGCCGTGCAGGTCGACCAAAAGCCTCTAACTCTAGATGAGGTAAATGAAGAGATCGGCGATGGAGCGAATGACGGGGTAGACGATGTCGACGACAAGCTTCAAGAAGATGAGGAAGAGTAGTCGCTAGTTGGGGAGTTTCTACTGTTACCTGGAGCATGGGCACTCCTGATTGTTTCTTTTTAGAGCCTACATGTTCTTTGATTGCTTTTCTTTTTCTTCTCTCTCTCTTTTTGAGATACACCCTTTCTTTTTAATGGAATCGACTTTTCGCATATATCGTGCCCCTTCTTCTCGCCTTGTATTCTCAATTAGTAGAAAATAGGCTAGGTGTCGAAACAACATTTGGTATTGTCGAGGTCATGAGGTGCACAAGTTGCCTAGGCACCAAAGCGACTAGACCCGTAATTTTGGCTAAGTCAAAACAATGATGAGGTATCGAACTGCCTATGTGTCTCGAGGTTGGCATAGGAAGCCTTAAAGCTAAAAGCGGTTTGGCTTCCCCTTGTGTACAACTTAGCCAAAGTGCTCATATCGTAGATCGGCTAGACTAGGTAGCAGGATGAGTGGTCTCATTTTCACACTTGGTAAAATTGTGTAGTCTTAGCGGACGCAACTTGAAACTTTTGAACTCTTCATAAGTAATACCTCCTTAAGTTGTCAACGTTCCACACACGAGTTTCATGCCTCCCCTCCAACGTTTTGAGCTCATACGTACCCTCACCAATCACCATGAGAACTCTATAGGGTCCTTCCCAATTCAGACCTAGCTTTCCTACACTAGGCTCAAGTACCATAACCTTCCTGAGTACCAGGTCGCCAACTTGAAATTGGCGTCTCTTAACTCGAGCGTAGGGGTGGCAAGGAGCCGAGCTTTTCACGAGCTGCTCGAGCTAGGCTCGTGAGGCTCGCGAGCCATCTCGAATATATATATATATATAATAAAATTATAGAAAATAACATATATAATAAAAATATTATAATTATTAATTATTATAATTCTTAATTTTTAAATATAAAATAAAAAGTTTACATATAATTTTTATTTTTATAAAATATTTTTTCTAAATATTTTTATAATAAAATGTTTTTATAAAATATAAAACGAGCCGAGCCGAGCCGAGCCGAAACGAGCTCGAGCTTATGAACTCTTGACTCGAGCCGAGCTCGAGCCTGGTACTATTCGGCTCGGCTCGGCTCGGCTCGAATCCACCCCTACTCGAGCGTTATAATACCGAGCTACTCACTGATGGTATGCTACAGTCCGAATATAGGCCAAGTCATGGAGTTCTACCAGGTCGAGGTTAGTCCGCAGCTCATCCTCGTTTGCCTCCTCATTGTACATCTCAGACTGCAAGATCGGCACCTCGATCTCGGTTGGAATGACAACCTCTATCTCGTACGATAGGTTGAAAGGAGTCTCCCCGGTTGCCCTCTTGCTAGTAGTTCAATAGGCCCATAAGACACTGAGCAGCTCGTCCACCCACAAACCTTTAGCTCGAGAGAAAAGAGCTTTGAATCCACGGAGTATTGCCCTATTTGTTACTTCAGCCTGACCGTTTGCATGGGGATGGACCACCGAGGTGAAGTTTTGTTGGATTCCCATCTTGGCACACCAATTCTGGAACTTGATGTCTTCGAACTTCTTCCCGTTGTCCGAAATCAATACTTTGTTGAGTTCGAATCTGCAGACGATACTCTTCCAAAAGAAATTCTGCACATTCCAAGCTATGATGGATACCAACGGCTCGGCTTCCACCCACTTCGTAAAGTAGTCAACTGCGATGACCGAGAAACTCCTCTGCCCAGTCGTAGGTGGAAAAGGACCGAGGATATCTATCCCCCACCGTGCAAATGGCCACAGGCTGGTAAGGTACCTCAGATCGGCAACGGGCTAGTGTGGTATGTTAGCATGCCATTGGCACTTGTCACACTTCATTGTGGGCCAATAATAGCCTTGTCGTAGCGCTTTCTGGGTGAGCACCCTGCCCCCTAGGTGTCCTCTGTAGAGACCTTCACAGATCTCGCATAGCACTTGGCTTGCTTCAGTCAGGCACAAGCAGCGTAGATAGGGGGCATGAACAACTAGTAGTATAGTTGCTCACCTATGATTACATAGCGAGTTGACTACCACTCCACCCTCCGAATTGCATTACGCTCTGCAGGTAGGGTCCCGTGGCGCATATAGTCAACAAGCGGATCCATCCAGCTCAGCTCTGCAACCAAAATGGGAGCGACCTCTTCTACCACCCTTTTTGTGCTAGGGTGTGGCAAGTCTTCAATGTAGATTGTTCTCTTCGTAGTGTCCGTCGCACCGACCAACTTCGAGAGCGCATCAGCCTCAATGTTCTCAGACCTCAACACTTGTTAAATGTACCAAGAGTGGAAGTTGGGCAAGAACTCTCTGACCTTAGCCAGGTAAGCCAACATGGTGGGCTCCCAGGCCTCGTACTCCCCATTCACATGGCTCGCCACTAACTGCGAGTCACTGCACACCACGAGATGTTTTGCACTGACCTCCTTCGCCAGCAATAGCTCGGCTACCAACGCCTCATATTCAGCTTCATTGTTCGACACTCGGAACGCGAACCGAAGGGCGTACTCCAACTTCACCTCACTAGGCCCATAGAGGGTCAGCCCAACTCCGCTTCCACGTTGATTGGACGATTCGTCCACTTGGAGGATCCAAAGCTCCTCATCCCAAGTCGAGACGGGTGTCACACTGGTTAATGCCTCCGAGGTGGTCACGAGCTCGACAACTGCAGGGGTCGACATGCTGAACGTACACTCGGCGACGAAGTCAGCCAGGACCTGCGCCTTGATCACTGGTAGGTCACTCCCATTTCATCAACATAAGCTTTGATTTTATTTCCAATTAAATTAGCAAAAAATTTATTTACAAGGCGCTGGTAGGTCGCTCCAGCGTTCTTGCTAAGGTCTTTGTTGATCATTTCAGATTAATTTATTGTAGGCCATACAAAGAGGTGGGCTCTGGATGGACTAGAGTGGGAGTGCTTGGAAGAGTATCAAGTGGAATTACTGGAGAAACTGTTCGAGGAAAATGAAATTAAGGAAGCCATTTTCTCTGTGGATAGATCCAAGACTCTTGGACCTGATGGATTCATAGTGGCTTTTCATCATTGTTGGGAGACAATTAAGAATGAATTGATGAAAGTGTTTAGGGAATTCCACAGAAGGGGAGTAATCAGCCCAGAGATTAATTCAACCTTCTTAGCCTTGAACCCAAAGAAACAAAATGACACCTAGCCAGGACATTTTAGACCTATAAGCTTAGTGACTAGCATCTACAAGGTAATTGCCAAGGTGCTTTCTCTAAGGCTTAAAAAGGTGTTTCCCCCTCTCATTTCCCATTACCAAGGGGCCTTTGTCCAAGATATACAAATTATTAATCAAATCCAAATTGCAAGTGAATGTGAAGAGGCTCAAAAAAAGGCTAAAAAGGAAGGTTGTGGCAATTAAATTGGATCTGGAGAAAGTTTATGACCTTGTGGATTGGGACTTTTTGATAAACATTATGAGGAGGTGTGAATTTGGGGATTTGTGGTGTAAATGGATCAAAGATTGTCTACAAACTAATCATTTTTCTATTCTAGTTAATGGAACAGCAATTGCCTTTCAGATCCGAGGTTTAAGATAAGGAGATCCTCTCTCTCCCTTTCTCTTTACTTTGGTGGCTGAGGTCTTAAGTAAGTTAATTTCAAAGGCTAACTCCTTGCAATTGGTTAAAGATTGGACAATTGGGAGCGATAGAATTTTAGTCACACACTTGCAGTTTGCAAATGATATTCTTGTTCAGTCATGGAGAGGACCGAGAAGGTGTGGAAAACATGAAGATGGTTGTGAGTCTTTTTGAAAGGATCTCCAATTTGAGAATCAATTGGTCTAAGGGTCTAGTGGTTGGCATCAATTTGGAAGAGGTTGTTTTGAGTGCAATGGCTGATTTGTTGGGATGTGAAAAAGGAGAGTGGCCCTTGTGTTATTTGGGTTTGCCTCTTGGTGGAAATCCTAGATCGATGAGCTTTTGGAATCCAGTAGTGGAAAGGTTAGAAAAAAAGGTTGGCAAGTTGGAAAATGAATTATATCTCAATGGGTGGAAGAATTACTCTGATTAAATCTACCTTTGCTAATCTTCCAGTCTATTACATGTCGGTCTTTAGGATGCCCCAAGCTATGGTAAAAAAGAATTGAGAAAATCACGAGGGACTTTTTGTGGGAGCTTGGGAAAAGGAAGAAAGACCATTTGGTTAGGTGGGAAAAGGCTAGGCAGTTGAAAGGTGAAGGGGGTTTGAGGATTGGAAATGTAAAGATGAAGAATTTGGCTTTATTGAGTAAATGGTTGTGGAGGTTCCCTAAAGAAACTGAGAAACTATGGACTATAGTTATCTCAAGTATCTATGGGCTGTCAAGCAATGGTTGGGATGCAAGCTATTTGCGTAGAGCTACGTTGGCTGCTCTGTGGAAGGCCATTCATGATATTCTCCCCTTGTTTCTTCCCCACATAAGGTATGATTTGGCTTCAGGTCAGAAAATCAGATTCTGGGAGAACATTTGGGTTGGAGATTCCCCCTGCCTGTGGTTTTCCCTTCCTCTTTGCTCTTTCCAGCCTCAAGGAAAAACCTATCAGTGACTTCATCAGTTCATTCTCTTCATTTTCTAACCTGAATTGGAATTTGGGCATTACTAGAAATTTGAGAGGATCTGAAGTCTCTAATGTCTCTGCTTTGATTAACTTGCTAAGTTCAACGGTTTTGGGGGACAGTTGGTTCAGACTCTAGAGTTTGAGCTCTCAACCAGTCAAGGTCATTCTCTTGCAAATCATTTCTGAATTCCCTTGCTACTACCTCCTCCTCTCCTTTTTTCCCTGTCAAGGAGATCTGGTGTTAGCCCATCCCTCCTAAAGTCAGTGCCTTCTGTTGGAAAGTGTTCCATGGCTCCATTAACACTTGTGATTTGCTTCAGAAAAAAGACCAAATTGATGCTTGTCCCCAAACTGGTGTTCCTTATGTAAGCTACACAATGAGACTGCCTTTCATCTTTTAATTTCCTATCCTTCCGCTAACTACATTTGGGAGTGGTTTTCCACTCTATTTGGTTGCAGTTGGACTCCTCCTGTTAATCTGGACAGATTCTTTAGTTCCCATACTTTCAGGTGCTCTAAAAGAAGAGGTAGAATTATGGGAAGGTGCACTAGAGCAGCAGTGGTTTGCACAATTTGGGAAGAAAGAAATTTAAGGATTTTTTTATGACAAGGAAAGAAGCAAAGAAACTTTGATCGAAGTGATATCTCTAAGAGTGGCACATTGGGTGAAAACATTAAAGTTGTTTGCTGACTTTAAGACAAAAGACTCTTCAGATCTTCGGGAACAATTGCTAACACTGCTTCTAGAAAATCTAGAACAAATTATGTCGGGTCCCCTCCAGTGGCTGGATAGAGGAAATTAAACTTTGATGGTAGCTGTATGGGAAATCCTGGACCATTGGGTATTGGTGGGGTGATAAGGGAAGAGAATGGGAACATTTTAGCCATATGCTTGGGTCCTATTCAGCATGGTGGTGTGGTGAGATCAGAACTGATGGCAGCAGTGTGTGGTGTTGAAAAAGCCAAAGAAATGGGGATTAACAGGCTGATTATTGAAGGGGACTCAAAAGATTGTTGTAAACTGGCTGAAAAGGGGGGAAGGAATAATATGGAAGCTAAGAAATGAACTCAGGCGCTTCAAGCAGATATCTAAAGACATGTTGATCCAAGTTATATGAGCTAGGAGATCAGCTAACAGTAATGGCTGATGGGCAAGCTAAACAAGGGATTCAACGACAATCTATATTCAGGGCTGGTTTGTAATTAGTGGTTTTCTTCTCTTGGGCTTATCCTTCTGCCCACAACTTCTTGATGTATATGCTTTTTCAATCTAATCAATAAATAAATTCTGTGTTGCTGATCAAAAAAATAACCAAATAAACAGGAAAATCAGTACACCACTTAAAGCAGCATTAGAAGGTCCAAAAGATAAATCACATACCTCTGCTTTTCTGAACCATCAGTTTTATAGGCATGATCGCTGAGAACTACCATTTCTTCTGTGGTTCCTTCAGAGTCCCCTTAAGTATTGGAATCAAATAAACCATAAAGATAAAATATTCAACAACCAATAAATAGAAAACCAAATATGACTGAACTAAAGATAATACCTTTTGTGTGCAGCTTTGAAGCGTGTTCCTTTTTGACCATCCTGGAGGAGAAATTCTCATCGCCATCCTTTTTCTTGACATCATTCATATGAACTACCAAGACAGGGAAAAACAACTTAGCCCATTTTTCCTCTTTTTTTCGAAAAATAACAGACAAACCACTATCTCTGTTACATGGACTGAGATTGGGCAAATCCCTCAAACTTCAAGGATGTGGTGGCAAAAGGTGAATCACAGGTGGTAGCAGGGTGGTTAAAATACAACAGCATGGGCTCATGGAAATTGAAAACATCATTTTGCTGGATTGAAAGATCAGTTAATCATTTTGCAAATACTTTGGTCAGACAAGGAAATAATTGAAATAAACTGTTTTGAGGGTGTAATGCAGGGCACGCAAATAGCAGCCAATTGGGTGGATGAAATGGGCCTAAGCAAGCTGGAAACAAACTACAAAGTACAAACCCATCAGTTTGTTAGTTTGAGACTTAGCTTTGGTTTGACCAACAAAATAGCTTGGACATAACTTAAAATACATTAATTAATCAATACAAGTATAAATAGAATTTTTTGATAAGTGGCTGATGATTGTACCATTAGGCAAAGACTAGAGGAATTCAGCAATAACTCTAGCAAAAAAATAAAAGGGAATGTGGAAAACAACAGAAGATGTTAGGGAGAGAATGATGGCGACTGTTCAAGTTGATGTTAGGGAAGTTGAGAGTTTGGACAAGAGGATGAAGGTGTTGCAGGCCAGCTTGATTGGTAGATTCATGGGAGTCAATTCCGATGCCAAGAAAGTCGAGGCTTGGGCAATGTTTGAATGGGGAAATGAGAAGGTAATGGGGGTAAAAACCTAATGGAGGTTTGTTCTTGTTTATGTTCTTCAATACGAGGGAGGCTGATTGGGTGCCAAAGATGGAAGGTGGCATGTTCTGTGGATTGGGGTGGTAGGCATTCCACTGCATGCTTGGAGTCTAACTACATTCAAAGCAACTGGGGAAGAATGTGGCAGATTCCTTATGGTTGATGAATGAACAAAAAGTGGGAGAAGTTAGATCTGGCAAAAATGTTAGTGGAGGTGGATGACGTATTAGGTGTTCCGTGTTCCGAATCAACTGAAACTTCAATTTTCTAGGGAGGTTTATAACTTAAGAATTTTTGTTGAAGGAGAGGACTCAACTTTTCTAAGGGCAGATCTGGTAGGCAATAGTGAGAAGGGTGTTTTGGAGGTTGTGGGGGGAGAAACCAGTAAGGCTTTCCAGGAAGATGGACCAAAGGCAGGAAGGGAGAGGAAGAGGTGGCTTGAGGTGGAAGATGATGATGTGTTAGGGTCGAAGGGTAAAATCGATATTGTGGATGAGAGAAATAAAGGGGAGTTGGAAGGGGCAAGGGGCAAGGACCAGATTGCGGTCTTCAGTGGAAGGACACATGGAAGAGGGAGGTGAAGAGAGATTGGGCTTAGGTGGATTTGAAAGGAAATGTTGGGGAATGGAGAGAACTAAACAGTAACCGACAGGCTCAAGAAGAATTGAAAGGCCAAAGGGGTTTCACTCCCCAATGGTGAAGCTCAATCAACTTAAGAAAGGTGATCGGTCCAGCTGTTTAAGGGTTTCAAAAGTAAAAGCTTTCAAATGTAAAAGTGTCCTAAAAGGTTTAGGAGTTCTCGTGGAAAGAGGAATTGAAATACTAAAGGGAGAGCGAGAAGTGGGTTTTGGTGATTGCCACTTATGACAGATCTAGGATGAAGAAGCTAGTGTCAAAGAGATTGAGTGTTTTGGAGGACAACATGCTTGTTTGCAGAAGTGAAAGCTATGAGGTTGAAGTTTGAATCATGTGAGTATTGTTGATGTTTAGGAGGCGGTTAGGACTGATCGTGATAAACAAGTAAGTAATGTTTTATGGTTTGGTTCTATTTTGGTTGAAATACAATATGCTTTGTGCCAAAAGAGTAGTTACAAAGATGGTGTTCCAGTTGGTGGAGGATTACGGGGAGTAGGAGAGAAGGAGGATGCATGCTCAGGATACAAGGGAGAGTGGTAGATGCAAGGGGTGAAGTGAATGGTAACAAGGCTTTGGCAGGAAGAAGTGTTGCAAATAGGGGTGACGAAAGAGAGTTGGAAGTTAGTCATACTCTATGGAGATTGATAGAGAAGGTGTGGCATCAGAGATGGCTTCTGCAGTTGAAAACATTGAGAAGTTTTGTTCTGAGGTGATAATTGGAAAGTTAGGAGTTGATTTAGGCCAGAGGAGGGATATAAGCGACAATATAGAAGTAACTAAGCTGAGGTGATGGAGGTGCAAAAAACAATCTCATTATACAAGCAAACCCCATATTATGCATGTTACGAAAGTCTTTTCCCATTTAAAAGGAGGCCTAATTGGGGCAAGTCCTACTAACAAATACAAAAGGTGGTACAAGAGAAAAGGAGTTAAAATCAAATCTTCTTGTCATACTGTTTCGGTTGGAGCAATTAAGACTGAGTCAACTCTAAGAATGGACAATCAATTGGTGGTTAATCCCATTGAGAAGCTTGAGGCTAAAGTTTAGAATTGAGGAAGATGAAAAGGAGGTTGGAGGAGATGTTGAAAAGAGGAGTGGTGAGAACCCATCGGAGAAGAAAGAACAGAAGACTGGTAGTGTGGAAATTGAGAAATGGGCTGAGAGGGATATTGAGGTAGGCAGATCTTTAGGCCTATGGTTCCTGGGTGGAGAGGTGTTTGCTCGTAGAGCATTTGCTAAACTCGAGAGGAGGTGCAAGGAGAAGGGAATGAAGAAGACTGTAGGTGGGAAAGGTGGAGAGGTTTGGGATGAAGAAGTTTAAGGGAGGGAGGATAAGTTTGTTGAGGAAGAATAACAGTAGCGTATCTGATTAATGGGGTTCTTCCAAGTCTGTCTTTTAAAAGTGTGGTCATCAGTAGTTTGGAGAGAGTTTTCTCAGAAGGTCCTGATTAGAGCAATTATTGTTTTTTTTGTTTGGTGTAATGGAGTTCTTGGCTTCTTGTCTCCTTTCTTTTTTTCTTTTTTTTCGATCAATAACTTTGAAAGAATTTCATTAATTAAAATACTTTAGGATACAACAAGAAGTTGCAAAAGAAATCAGCTTAGTAAGCTCATCCAGGACAGATTTACAAATGTGCCAAAAACATATGTGTTCTTTGAACCACTTGCTTTTCTAATCTATCTGCCAAACTGTTGACAGATCTCCTAACCCATCCCTACCTGGATTGACATGTTCCTTGACATCCATTTAAATCTCCGGAAATCATTCCTCAACTGCCATGTCATCCCTTCCCCTTTCAGCAACCATTTTATCACTACTTTTGAGTCTCCCTCGATGATCAGTCTACTAATACTCAACTCTTTAGCCTTCTCAACCCCATATGCTGCAGCTAGAAACTCTGCCCTTGCCACATCACCCTCCTCGACAGGACCGGAGTACAGAGCAATAATGAATCCATTTTCATCTCTGATGGCCCCCCAATGCCTGAAGGGCCTGGGTTACCCACACAACTCCCATCAAAGTTCAGCTTCTTCCAACCATCTGTTGGAGGGGACCAAGCCTCAAAAAACTGTTGTCTCATAGATGATGTTGCAGCGATAAGTCCCCAAACCCTGAAAAAGTCTTCTTCCTTAAAAGCTGAAAACAGCTTCAAGCTTTTTACCCAATGTGCCACCCTCAATGCTATTGTTTCAACTAAAGCTTCATTGCATTTTTCTTTACTTTCAAATATTCTATCATTTCATTCCTCCCAAACGGTCCAAAGTATTGCTGCTCTAGTACACTTCCAAAGAATCCTACCCCTCCTTGTCTTGCCACTGATACCATTAGGTGCGCAATCCGGTCACCCCTAGCTGGCACTCACGTGGCTTCCCAAGAGGTACCTGAAATGAGGAAGAAGAAGAATCCCCGGGGGGTTTGCCCGGCGGGAACGCTCCGACGATTAAGTCAGTATTCTGTGTAAGAAGCAAAGAGAGGATAAAGGCTAAGAGTGAGATGGCGCAAGAGATTTTCCGAGAGTCCTATTTTCTGAGAACAGGCTCCTTATAATAGAGTTCTGCTGCACCAGGCCCACTGGCCTCTGACAGGGCAAGTATAACCGCCACTGTCAGCCTGCCACAGCTGTTACAGACAGGGCTGAGGTGGCACGCGCGGGATCGCCACTGCAGGGTACGTACCTGTCAGGTACAAGACACCTTCTAGAGGCGGCACGCACGACACTATCTGACAAGGGACATGGCGGCTATCCCAGATCTGTCGGGTACGGTGGTCGAGCAGGAAGCCTTCCTGTGGTAGGCCGAACTACCCTTCTAAGAATTACATTCCGCCGGGCTGTCTCTTGAGTGACGAGCTGCCTATAGCAAGTTATGCCGAGCTGGCTGGCCTGAGGTGTCTATGTCTCGGGGTGTCCAGAGATGGATCGGTGCGTTCCTGTATGGGAGTGGCCCGAGGTCCATTGGGAGGAGCTCGGGCCTCAAGAGAGGTCAGGGTACCCCGAACTCGGGGCGCCCCGAAGTGCCTTAACCCCCGAAGGGAGGCTCAGGTAAGGCGGCTTCTGGCGAGTAGCTTATCCGCCCAGTTGCCGAGCTGAACTCGGTGGGACCTTCCCTCCGAGTTGTGGTTGCTACCGTTGCGCTGTCACGCTGAGTCCTATTTGAGCAAGGTCACGCCCACGGGTACCCGTGCTGCAAGGTCGGGCCAAATCACCATCCATCAATTGCCCCCCACTCCCCGCGCTGGTGACAATGACCCGGCACGGGGAGGTCATGACACTCCGAGTGGATTTGGCGTCGGTACTTATGCCACTCTGGTGCACGCTCCTTCCAACTGGACCGGTCTGGTGCCTGGTTCGATTAAGAGAGAGCCGAGTCGCATCCAGATTACGCACGGACCTCACGCGGTTTGGACTTTGCGGACGTCAAAAACGCGCTAGACTGCTTTCGCCTCGAGGAGCCCGCTGCTGTGGTTATAAATAGGGGGGACCCTTGGCCATTTCTTCGCCACAAAGCTTTTGTTGTTGGTGCTTGAGCTCGTGCTAGAGGTCTCTTAGCTCGGGTCTTCCAGTTCGTCCCGTTCTCCCAGTCCGGTCGCGTTCCTTTGGTGAGTCCTCCCGAGCTTTCTTTTCCCTTCCAGTTTGTTATGCCGTCTAGCGTAGATAGCCTTGTCGATGAGCCCGAGGTGGGTACCTCGGCTCAGGGTGGCTCTTCCGCCGCCCAGCCGTCCGATGTACGGGCGGCTTCAGGTCATCTGGCATCCACCTCCCGTCGAGGTCGGGTGCCAGATCAGTTCGGCCCTTCCACCATGACTCCGGAGAAACTCCAGGACCTCATACAGAGGTTCCACCTTCCTAGGGAGTATTCTTACAGTCTCCCTACCGGTAACTCCCCATGGGAGAACAGTCCTGATGAGATCGTGGTCTTTAGGGAGCAGTTAGTAGCCGGACTCCGACTCCCTCTTCACCACTTGATTTCCGAGGTGCTGGTGCACTTCAACATTACTTTGGACCAACTTCACCCGAATTCCATACGGAATAAAGTTGGGACCATTTCTCTTTGTTTTGATCGTTCTCTCCCTATCGACCTGGATGTTCTCAGCACCATTTTGGCCATAAAGAAGAGTGCTTCGGGCACTTCCCCGGGCACAGACGGTCTTATTACCTATCTCCCCGCCCGGGTTTCAAGCTTATGCACAGACTCCCGAGCAAAGTCCCGACCTGGAAGCGGGACTACTTCGTAGTTCGGAGTAGCACGGGGTGGCCCTTCCCTACTGACTGGAGGGTGGTCATTCAAGACCCCGGCATCATGCTAGATGGGAAGACCAAGAAGGAGCTCCAGTCGTTAGCCCAGCTCGGGTTAAATTATAAGGAGTTCACATCCGAGGAGAAGCTCATCCAGGCCAGCTTGAGCTCGGGTAGGTTTTGCCTTACTTCGGCCCTTTGTTTGTATGTTCACTTCGGGATTGGTAATATTGAACTTCACTACAGGTCCCATGGAGGCAGAGAAGATTGACAACCAGAGACTCTTCCACCAGATGAAGAGGAAGAAGCGCGTGGCCAAGAAAGCACGCGTTGAGTCTCCGCAAGCTTCAGCCGAGATTCAACCTCCGCGGGCTTCAGCTCCGGAGCCTGAGCTCCCAAGCACTCCACCTGTCATCGACTTGGAAGGAGACGCGGTGCCTCAGGGGCCCGAGGTGGTAGCGGAGCCCTCTGCTAAGCCCACCAAACCTGTTGCTGAGAGCACTGCCGAGGCTTGCGCTACAGAGGCTGCTACCGAGGCTCATCCTACTGAAGCTGCCGTCGAGGCTTCTAAGGAGTCCACTCGCGATGTAGAGATGACAGCGTCCAGCTCGGAGGGTCAGGGGAGCCAAACCGTCTTGAATCCCCAGTGCAGCTTGGATAAGAGCAAGCTGGCTGCATACCCGGGGGAGGTCACCGAGTGGGCTAATGATCTCACTCCTGGTCAGCTCAGTGCCTGAGCTACCACCCATACTATGGTGGTGAGTTTTTTTTTTTTTTTTGGTTTCCCTTTGGCAGGTAAACTCCGCCATTCGCGCCTTGACCCTTCAATCAGATCGGCATTTGAGGCGGGCTCTGGAGGCTGAGAAGTCATCCCGCGCAGCCCATACCGAACTGAGGGCAGTTCGTAGTCAGGTCCACCGCCTGGAGAGTGACGCCTTGGCTTAGTAGAGCTTTATCGAGGTGTTAATGGCGGAGAAGGGTGAGCTGGCCCGAGACAAGGACAGGTTGAGGGCCGAGGTGAATGGGCTTAAGGTCAGCCAAGAGGCCTTGGGGCTCGAGGTGGATAGCCTCAAGGCTGAGCGGGACACCCTGAAGCTCGAGATGCAAGGCCTCAAGGAGGCAAAGGGGAAGCTAGAGCGCGAGGTGGGGTGCCTCCAAGAAGATATTAAAGAGAAGACCACGATCTTCGAGGATGCTCTCAAGGAGGCCAAAGCTCAGGCCGTCATCGACTACGTCATCTCTTCAAGGTTTGACGATGTGATGACCGAGGCCTACCGCAAGGGCTTCAAGCTCAGTCGGTGGTTAATCAGGCACCTCTACCCCGACCTGGATACGAGCGCCATCACCACTTCGCGGATCACTGACGACATCGTGCGTCAGTCAAAGGATGATCCAGATTCTGAGGATGAAGGCGCTGAAGATGAAGCAGGGGATGTTGGCCCAGTTACTGCCCCCAGTGAGGTCTCTGGCAAAGACAGCAAGCCTCCAAAATAGCTCGGGGCTCTGTACTTACGTGCTTAGTCTTCTCTCTGTTTTTCTTGTAACAGACTTTTGTAACGACATTTACGTAATAAAAACCTTACTTTGTTGAGTATCTGAGCAAGTCTTTCGTTTATTTGCCGAAATGATCGCTTTGTTCCGAACCGTTAGGCTATTAGGCTAATTTGCGCGAAGCGGGAGTTCCTCAACCGCTGTGTTCCCGAACTGTACTCCATTACTTTAGTAGGGGTAGCCTTGTGTACACCGAAGTGAGCGACATAGTAGGGTATACGCCCGACCTGTCTGCACCTTGGGCGCTGCAAGTACCTAGTTCATGCTGAAGGAGTGACTAAGTCTTGTACGCTGCCGAGGTTTCTTCATTAGCTCGGCGTTTCAGCCCTTAGGCTGGAGGAGTGGCTCGTGGCCCACTCTCGAAGTCTGCCCATGCCATAGAGGCGACTGGGTCCTGTTGTGCCGAGGTCATGTTAGCTCGGTATTCTGGCCCTTAGGCTTTGGGGGTGGCTCGTGGCCTACCCAATTCTTATAGATAGTATTGTCTTAAGTTGACAATATTTTATGCCTGAGGTACTTGTTTCCCTTCGAGGGTCTCAAGCTCGTACGTTCCTTCCCCAACCACTCGTTTCACTCGGTAAGGACCTTCCCAGTTGGACCCGAGCTTGCCAGCGCCGGACTCTGGTACCATAATTCTACGAAGGACCAGGTCGCCCACGCGGAGGTTTTGCTTCTTGACCCTAGCGTTATAGTACCGAGCTACTCTCTGCTGGTAGGCTACGGTACTGATGTACGCAAGGTCCCTTACTTCGTCGAGTAGATCGAGGTTGGTACGTAGCTCATCTTCGTTTGTCTGGTCACTGTATGCTTCTAGTCGCAACGTAGGTACTTCGATCTCTGCAGGGATCACTGCTTTGGTGTCGTAGGTGAGATTGAAGGGTGTTTCTCCCGTGGCGGACTTCTCCGTGGTCCGGTAGGCCCATAGAACACTGGGTAGTTCATCTGCCCATAATCCTTTAGCTCGGTCCAACCGTGCCTTTAATCCACGGAGGATGGCTCTGTTCGTGACGTTTGCCTGGCCGTTTGCTTGAGGGTGTGCGACTGAAGTAAAATTCTGTCGGATTCCCATGTCTTGGCACCAGTCTTGAAATTTGATGTCCTCGAACTGCTTGCCGTTGTCAGAAATCAATACTCGAGGTAATCTGAAGCGGCACACAATGTTTTTCCAAAAGAAGTTCTGAACATTTCGGGTTGTGATCGTTACAAGGGGTTCGGCTTCTACCCACTTGGTAAAGTAGTCCACTGCTACTACTAAGAACTTTCTCCCACCCGTTGCTGGCGGGAATGGCCCCAGTAGATCGATGCCCCACTGTGCAAAGGGCCACGGGCTGGTGAGATACTTGAGGTCGGCAGCGGGTTGGTGGTGAATATTGGCATGTCTCTGGCATTTGTCACATTTCCTAACGAGCTCAATGGCGTCTGCTTTCATCGTTGGCCAATAATACCTCTGTCGAAGTGCCTTCTGGGCGAGGACCCTGCCCCCCAAGTGTCCGCCGCACAATCCCTCATGAGTGTCACAGAGTACGAGATCGGCTTCGGTAGGTCGCAAGCAACGCAGATAGGGGAGCGTGTAGGATCTCCGGTATAGCCGTTCGTCTATCATGACGTATTTGGCTGCCTGGCACTGCACCCTTCTGGTTGCATTACGATCTGTAGGGAGGGTCCCGTGTAGCAAGAATCTCGCGAGCAGGTCAATCCAGCTCGGCTCTGCTTGAACGACGGGAGCGACCTCCTCTGCCCCCCTGAGAATGCTAGGCCGAGGCATGTCCTCTATGTACACAGTTCTCATGGTGACGTCGCTGGTGCTGGCTAACCTGGACAGGGCGTTGGCCTCAGCGTTCTCCGACCTAGGGATTTGCCTGATAAAGTGCGACTGGAAGTTGAGCAGGGCCTCTCTAACTTTGGCTAAGTAGGCGATCATGGTTGGCTCGCGAGCTTCGTACTCGCCGGTGACCTGGTTAACCACGAGCTGGGAGTCGCTGCAGATAATGATGTGCTTGGCTTTTACTTCTTTGACTAGAGCTAGTCCAGCTATCGACGCCTCGTACTCCGCTTCATTGTTAGATGCCGCGAACTCGAAGCGTAGCACGTACTCCAGTTTCGTGCCACTTGGGCCGTGCAGAACTATTCCGACTCCGCTGCCCTGTTGGTTCGAGGAGCCATCTACGTGAAGGATCCAGGGCTCCTCATCCCAGCTCGCGCTTGGCCGAACTAGGAGAGATGCCACACTGGCAGCTACCTCACGGGGCTCGAACTCGACCGGCCTGGAAGCTTCGGGCTCACCCGAGTTGGAAGCCTCGTGCTTGACCGGCCTGGGGACTTCGGAGCTGAATGTGCACTCGGCAATGAAATCTACTAAGGCTTGGGCCTTAATGGCAGTTCGCGGCTTGTACTGGAGGTCGTACTCGCTGAGTTCAACAGCCCACTTCGTCAACCGACCAGAGACCTCGGGCCTAAGTAAGACTTGCCTCAGAGGCTTGTCGGTGAGAACGATAACAGTGTGAGCCTGGAAGTACGGGCGGAGCTTCCGAGCTGCAATTACCAGTGCGTATGCTAGCTTTTCTATCTCTGGGTATCTTGTCTTGCTCCCTGCAATACTTTACTAACATAATAGACGGGTCGCTGAACCCAATCTACTTCTTTTATTAGTACCGAACTGACTACTTCGTCACTTGTCGAGAGGTACAGTTCTAAAATATCGCCCTCCTCGGGCTGGGTTAAGATCGGCACACTAGCGAGGTATTTCTTGAGCTCGTCAAGCGCGAGCTAAAAGTCTTGGGTCCATTCGAACCCTTTTCTCTTGATTGCCATAAAGAACGGCAGACAGCGGTCCGCGGATTTGGACATGAAGCGGCTTAGGGCGGCTATGCAGCCATTCAACCTCTGAACCTCCTTCAACTTCTGGGGTGGTCTCATATCTAAGATGGCCTTAATTTTGTCCGGGTTGGCCTCAATGTCGCGCCGGTTAACGATATATCCTAGGAACTTGCCCGAGGTCACACCGAATACACGCTTGTTTGGGTTCAGTCTCATATTAAACTTGCGCAAAATTTCAAAAACAGAACAGTCTTGTATTAATTCATGTGAAAATTGAGTTTTGACGACCATGTCGTCTACATAGCATTCTACTTTTCTGTCGATTAATGGCGCAAACAACTTGTTTACACGTCTTTGAAAGGTTGCCCCTGCGTTTTTCAACCCAAAGGGCATAACCTTGTAACAGTACAGACCGAACTCCGTGATGAAGGCAGTCTTTTCTTCGTCCGCCAGGTCCATCTTGATTTGGTTATAGCCCGAATAGGCATCCAAGAAACTTAGCAACTCGTGCCCTGAGGTCGTGTCCACCAAGCGGTCAATTCTGGGGAGTGGGAAGTAGTGTTTTGGGCAGGCCCGGTTTAGGTCGGTGTAGTCGACGCACATGCGCCACTTGCCGTTGGCCTTCTTCACCAGGACGGGGTTGGCTACCCAGCTAGAGTAGTGGACTTCTCTTATGAAGTCAGCTGTGAGGAGCTTCTCGACCTCCTCGTCGACCGCTTTCCACCGCTCGGGCGCTAGGTTGCGTTTCTTCTGTCTAACAGGCCTAACTATAGGATCAGTATTCTGCTTGTGAGTTATGAGGTTGGGGTCTATACCGGGCATCTCTGCCGCGGACCATGCAAAAATATCTAAATTTTGAAGTAAGAAGCTTGCCAGTTCGGATCGTAGAGGCTCCTGGACGGAAGCGCCGATCTGAAGCGTTCAAGTTGGGTCTGTTGCTGAGGTCGGGACTGCGACTGTTTCTTCCGTGGGTGCGGCTCGCTCTTCGCCTTGCTCCGTAGGCCGCTCCAGTTCGAGGTCGTCGGCCACCTTGGTCTTTCCATTCAGAGTGGCGACATAGCACTTTCGAGACTCGAGCTGATCGCCCCGTGCTACCCCCACACCGAAGTCTGTTGGGAACTTCATAGCCAAATGGTAGGTGGAGACCACCGCCCGTAGAACATGGGTGATCGGCCGACCTATAATGACATTGTAGAGGGAGGGGATCGCGACCACCAGGAAGTCGTGTTTGAATCTGACCACGCAAGGCCATGTGCCGACTTCCACAGGTACTGTTATTTTCCCAAGGGGCTGGACTTCTTCTCCGCTGAAGCCCACCAAAGGAGTGTCCGCAGGCTTCAGGTCGCTTCTCTGCAACTGAAACTAGTCAAACGCAGCTTTGAAGAGGATGTCGGCCGAGATGACTGAGTCAACAAGTACGCGCCTGACCTCAAAGTTGTTGATTCTCAGCTTTATTACGAGTGCGTCATCGTGGGGGTAGTGGACCCCTCGCGCATCATCTTCTGTGAAGAAAATTGGCTCTTCTGTCCTCGGCCGCTTGGGATATTCTGCTCTTCCCGGGTGGCCTCATGAACTGGCGTCCGAGTTGCTGCTGAAGTGCAACCCGCAACGATCAAACCTCCCACTATCATGTGGATGGTCCCCCGAACTGGCCTCTCCTCCGGAGGCTGCCTCTGCGGTTGTTCGGCCGACCTGCTGCTGGACTCGGAAGCATCCTTACCGTGCTCCCCTTGCCGACCTGTTTTATTACTATTGTTATTATTATTTTGTACAAAGTTTCTCAAATATCCGCGACGGATGAGCTCCTCTTATCTCGTCGCGGAGGTTTTTACAACTCTCCGTACTGCGACCGTGATCTTTGTGAAAACTGCAATACAGATTCTTATTTCTCTCATTGGAATTCCCCCTCAGACGAGGTGGCCACTTCACGTACGGGGCGTCCTTGATCGCCATCAGGATTTCGGCCCGCTTCGCGTTCAGTGGGGTGTAATCAGCTCACTCCGCTACAGGAGCTCGGAACGATTGACTCGGCTTTGCCCCCCGAGTTGTATCCTTTTTCTTTCGGCTGTCTCCTTGACTGGAAGGCTCTCCTCTCTTCCTTTTTTCGGGCGCGCCCTCGCCCTTTTGGTTGATCTCCTCCTCGGTGGCTATGAACCTGTCCGCGAGCTTCAGAAACTCGGTTATGGTCGCTAGTTGATTGACGACCATGTGCCATTTGAACTCTTTGTGTGTCACGCCTCTCTTGGCTGCTGCAAGGCGTACGGCGGGGTCCAGGCGCAGTATCTGCATACAAGCATCGTTGAACCGCTTGATATAGCCCCGGATGAACTCTCCCTCTCTCTGCACTATGTTGAGGAGGCTTTCTTCAGTTCGCGGGCACCGCTTGCTGGTGACGAAGTGGGACGTGAAGGCTTGCGCGAACTGCGCCCAACTTCTTATCAATCCAGGTGCCAAGTTCCAGTACCATGTACGGGCTACTCCTCTAAAAGTGGTGGAGAAGGCCACGCACATGCACGACTCGCTGGCTCTCGCCAGGTGCATCTGTGACTAGAAGGCATCTACATGATCATTCGGGTCAAACGACCTATCATACTTGTCGAGAGGGGGGAGCTTGAAGTCTTTAGGCATTGGGACTGCCAGGAGTTCGGAAGACAGGGGGGATGGAACCGAGAGGAGGGGAGCTTTGGCTTCGGCCGAGCTTACCTCTTCTTTGCCCCCGAGCTCGGGAAAATCGCGGGTGACAGATCAGTGAGCTCGGCGGCAGCGTCTCTGCTTCTTGGTGGGCTCGGCATTTGTGCTACTCACCTTTGTGCTGTCTGGAATGGTTTGTGACGGAAGTAGCTCAGGCCGCTAGTGATGGCTGCGGACAAAGGGATCCTGCTTGGAGTTTGCAGCCAGGATCTCGAACCGGTTCTCAAGGAGCGGGGTTCCAAACTTCGACTGCCGAGGTGATGTAGACCTGGCGAGCTGGGGTCCTCCCGACCTGACCGCCCGCGGTGAGACCGGGGTAGCCAGTCTCTCTTGTCTATCGCGGAAGGAGGCCTGGCTTTGGGTTTTGGGGGGCTTCTCCTTGGCAAGAGGGGCGTTCGTCCTGGCAGTGAGACCTAGCTCGCTGTGAGGTTGGGTGCCAAGGTGGAAGCTGCGGCGGCTGAAGCTGAGGTTGAGGCAGCTGGAGGAACTGCTGCTGGTAGTGGTACTGGGAGACGTGGTGCAGCGCTTGCTGCTGATAGAGATGGTGTTGTTGGAGCTGCTGCATTTGGGCTTGCATGGCCCGCATGCATTGCACCAGGTCGTCGAGCTGGCTCTGGACGGTTGCCAGAGGAACGACAGTTGGTTCAGCAAAGGTCGTTTCCACGGAGGAAGGAAGGGGAATACCCACAAGCGTCGTTGCTCGCGGCACGTTCAAGCTGGGGACTCCGTCCACCGAGAGAGGAATGGTGAACCGTCCTATGCGTACCGTGGGAACCTGGGGTTGTTCCCTGGGGTTATCCATTTCCATGCTTCGTCCAACGTTGCTTAAGGAAGCCATGAGTGTTGAGTTTTTTTTTTTTTTTAAAGGAAGAAAAGAACTGTGAAAGTTTAGAGAAAGGCCTTTTGAAGTGTTTCCCACAGACGGCGCCAAATGATGGTGTGCAATCCGGTCACCCCTAGCTGGCACTCGCGTGGCTTCCCAAGAGGTACCTGAAATGAGGAAGAAGAAGAATCCCCGGGGGGTTTGCTCGACGGGAACGCCCCGACGATTAAGTCAGTATTCTGTGTAAGAAGCAAAGAGAGGATAAAGGCTAAGAGTGAGATGGCGCAAGAGATTTTCCGAGAGTCCTATTTTCTGAGAACAAGCTCCTTATAATAGAGTTCTGCTGCACCAGGCCCACTGGCCTCTGACAGAGCAGGTATAACCGCCACTGTTAGCCTGCCACAGCCGTTACGGACAGGGCTGAGGTGGCACACGCGGGATCGCCACTGCAGGGTACGTACCTGTCAGGTACAAGACACCTTCTAGAGGTGGCAGGCACAACACTATCTGACAAGGGACATGGCGGCTATCCTAGATCTGTCGGGTACGGTGGTCGAGCAGGAAGCCTTCCTGTGGTAGGCCGAACTACCCTTCCAAGAATTACATTCCGCTGGGCTGTCTCTTGGGTGACGAGCTGCCTGTAGCAAGTTATGCCGAGCTGGCTGGCCCAAGGTGTCTATGTCTAGGGGTGTCCAGAGATGGATCGGTGCGTTCCTATCTAGGAGTGGCCCGAGGTCCATTGGGAGGAGATTGGGCCTCAAGAGAGGTCAGGGTACCCCGAACTCGGGGCGCCCCGAAGTGCCTTAACCCCCGGGGGGAGGCTTAAGTAAGGCGGCTTCCGGCGAGTAGCTTATCCGCCCAGTTGCCGAACTAAACTCGGTGGGACCTTCCCTCCGAGTTGTGGTTGCTACCGTTGCGCTGTCACGCTGAGTCACTGTTTGAGCAAGGTCACGCCCATGTGTACCCGTGCTGCAAGGTCGGGCCAAATCACCCTCCATCACTTTTTACCCAATGTGCCACCCTCAATGCTATTGTTTCAACTAAAGCTTCATTGCATTTTTTTTTACTTTCAAATATTCTATCATTTCTTTCCTCCCAAACGGTCCAAAGTATTGTTGCTCTAGTACACTTCCAAAGAATCCTATCCCCTCCTTGTCTTGCCACTGATACCATTAGGGTTGAATAAACCTTCCACCCTGTCAAGAGAGGACCATCTGCACCCAAAAAGGGAAGTAAAGCAATTCCAAATAAAACTAACAAAAGGGCAAGAATTAGAAGGTGGAAAGCAATCTCACCGCTCAACTTACACAGGACACACCAGTTAGGGGACAAGCACCAATTTGGTCATTTCCTTTGAGGTACATCAAAGGTATTAATACAACCATGAAAAACTTCCCAACAAAAAGCACTTATTTTGGAGGGAGTAGGAGGGCACCAAATTTCTTTGACTGGGAAAGGAAGAGAAGATTGTGTGGCAACCAATGAATGTAGAAAGGATTTACAAGAAAACGACCCATCAGAATTAGGACCCAAAATCCTAGAATCTGACCCACCTTCCCCCAAAAATATTGAATTCAGCAATCCTAACAGCTCGGACACTGCAAGAAGTTCAGACTCTCTAAGGTTCCTGTTAAATCCAAAGTTCCAATTCAACCCTGGAAGGTGAGATGGTTGACTTAGGAAATCTGAAATAGGCTTACCCTTGAACCTGGACAGATCACAAAGAGAAGGAAATTTCTCACCCAAAGGAGTATCCCCAATCCACACATCCTCCCAAAATCTGATTTTACTACCAGAAGGCCATCCATGATGTTCTTCTTGTCTCCTTTCTGCCGTGTTAAGGTGCTGCCTTAGCACCTTATTGGTGGTTGAATTCAGTTTTTATTTTTCTCTAATAATTTATTATCCTTTTATCATCAAAAAACCAATAGGATAACAAAGGAGAAATCAAGAAGTGGAGGAGATGATTCAACAATAGAGTGGTAAGAATGAAGAGCCAACCTAAAATACAACGTAAACATCCATTATTCAATGGACTAGCAACCAACAAAAGACTGATAAACTTGTACTATATTAAAAGTCCTAATGGGTTTCCCTAGGAGTCAGCCACCCAAACCATAAAATTGTAGGAAAGATTTAACTCCATTCTTTCATTACTCATTAAAAGAGTTTTTACAATGATATGTAGATGTATGTCAAACCTCTTTGAGATCTACAAGATAATCTTTCTAACGAGTGTAACTAAACAAGGAAATACTTGCTAACAAAGAAAAGAATTTCAAATTTAAATAAATCTAAAAGGTTTTCTCAATTTCTATCAAATCCTTGAACAAATTGATGGCAAATCAAATCTTTAATTGATTTAACTGAGATCACTATCATATCCTACTTGAGCTGGCCAAAACTGCAAAAATGGGCCCCGAGTTCATGGGATGTCCAGGATGTGGGCTGCAAGTATGGGCTGTGAGACCCAAGGCCTAGGACCATGCCTTCTTTTCAGTTCATTTCTTCTTTGTATCAGGGTGATTCCCCAATTAAACAATATGAAAAGTGTAAGGAGAGTAGAATTAAAAGGGATTAGGCAGCAGGGACGAGCCTAAATGGAAAATGGCGCAATGGAACATACCAATTTGTACTTCACTCTTTTTATTTAGTTAATAAAACCTTAAACAGTTATTGCTCAAAAAAACGATTCTAAAACAAATAAAATTAGAAAGGAATCTGTAATTTTATTTGATTAATAAAGTTTTAAACAGTTATTCATCAAAAAACTGCCTCTAAAACAAATAGAATTAGTAAGGAATCTGTACTCAAAAAGTCTGAACTAGCTAAAGTGAAAAATATTAACCTTGATTTGCCCTTGAATGGCGCTGCTCTAGGGGAAGACGATGCATGGCATGTTTAACCACAACTTTCCTACCACCAATAGATGCACCATTTTTGAGCTCGATAGCACGGTTAGCATCTTCCATGACAGCACTGCAAGAAGAAGAAATCAGTAATAGTGTCAGTAACAGATTTTGATGCAGTCCACATGAAGAGTATAAACCACAGAAAGCATCAGCAGAAGATATGGAATAGACATCCTGTTTCTTTATGGGTGATACTAGTATTGATAAGAATCACACAAACAGCATTTCCAAAAAATAATTGGTAAGCATTACAGACCCAATAAGAAGCATAAAAAAGGATTTACAGAGGAATCAAACAGGAGCAATCCAATCACTCCTGCAGCTTTCAGAATTGACCTCTTAAACAACTTAATAATAGAAGTCCAGGAAAAAGCTAGCATCGTCTCTTATCTTTAACAGTTTGACTAGCCTCAGATAGCAAAATCTAAAGATAACCACCACAATAGCATCTTTGACTGGGCCTTATATACAGATTTTTTTAGAGAATCATAAAACAAAGATCAACTGCTACTGCTAGTTATTAGATCTGTTATGGGGGGACAGTGAGAGATTTTTTGATGAGTGGGTGAGAGCATAATGCCACATGCATATGTTAGAGTTAAGCATCCAAATTATGGAACAAAGGCAGAAGCAAAACCCTGAAGAGCACATGTGATTTACAGGTATTTCAGGCCTGGATGTAAGGAACCTTGGCCTTTCCAATAGCAAAGAAACTGCAATTGGACAGAATAAAATAGTAAACATCTCATTTAGAGGGATCTGGTTATCAGCAAGCCCTTCAGCAAAAACCAGACATTATACCTAGAAGTGGCACATGGAAAGACTTAGGCCCCGTTTGGCGCGTCTTTCCGCACGGTATGTCAGCTATTTACAAGCTTGGCAGACCGCAATTCGGTCTATTCCCGTTGGTTCGCGGTAGATCTAGCCGCCAAAAGCCGATGCACCAAAAAGACGCGAGAAGCCCAAAACAGGCAATTTTTGGGAAGCTCCAAATAGATCTTTTGCGTTTTTTTCTATTTGTCTCCGTGCGGAAAGACACACCTTGACCAAACAGGCTTCAAGCTGCCCAAATCGCAAAAGCTCAATGCGTCTTTTGACTGTCAGAGCTACCAGAAGATCTTCCCAAAAAGACTTGCCAAATGGCCCCTTAAACTGAAAAGAATCTCTCCCAATGGTATTTGTTGTTTGGCCTTCCTTTTCTAGAGAGGGTTTTGATTCACATTTTCTCATTGGGTGAACTAGAAAATGGTAATTCTAAGTTCAGATTTTATTGTTTCTTAATAAAGCAAGTTGATCATGTTAATGATAAAAATGGGTGGTTTTGTTCCTTTGAATTTATATTGTCTTCTCTTTTGTATTCTCTACCCTTTAGTCTTTTAGACATTCTATCAAAAAGGATAGATCTATTTTATATGGATATGTCATTCAGATGGATATGATACCAGCAAACTTGCTAATCAATAGATTTCTATTCAGAGTGAGTATATTCAGTCATGGATTCTTATTCTCGGAAGAATTTGACGGTTGTTGCTACTTATTCTTTGTTTCCTGATAAAGTTAATAAACTTTGTAAAGAAAAATACTAGCCAATCTCACTTCCTATACTTACAATTGGACAAATCCAAATCCACGGTGTGCATTCGATCCTGTGAACAAGCCATGAGAAAAGATTAGAAAAACAATATATGAATGCCACAAAAAAAAACAAATAAAGATAGGAGTAAATAGCAAACGCACTACAACAACAAGCAACAAGTTAGTCCATCCAATAACTACATGTCAATAGATTACTTGTTAAGATGCTCAAGTTATAGTACACAAGAGTCAACCCAAAACTCCGACATTATAAGAGGTAATAGCAAACTCTAGAACTGGTCACTATAGTATGTTAAATGTAGGTATTTCTTTTCTTTTTTTTTTCTATGAATTGTTGAACTAAGCATGTTTTGATGCAAAGTAGTACCAACTGTGAAGCCTCCAACTTATGAACACAATGTAAAAGGCCATTACCCAATGTTGGTCCCAACTATCTGCCATCTTGGGAGGGATGGACTGGATAAGGACCTAACCTTTAGCTCTCTTTTCTTTTTCGTTTTTTTTTTTGATAAATAATACTCTTTTCTTTTTTTAAAGGGGAAAATAATGGCCACTCTCGGAATGAATCCCAACTCTCACATTTCTCAGCCTGAGATTTTTTTTTTTTTTTTGATGAATGAATATAATTTATTAAAACAGAAATATGACAGCCTGAGATTTTACCATTACACCGAACAGTTACAGTAATGGTGTGCATTTAATTTACACACCAAAAGTTACAGTCATAGCGGTATGATCTTAACAAAATCAATTGAATGCAAAAGTGCTCCCTAGATTCTACCACACTAGTTCCACTTAAGATAAGCATAAGTAGCTAATTCCCATATACTCCCGTGAAACAACTAATGCAATATAAATAGCAACCAATAAATCATCAAAGGAGAAACCATGTATTTCAGTACCCAGACCGGCAGAGTTTTCCCTGGATACAAAAGAAAATAATACCATACATCTCATACCAAGTAAACTACAATGTTCAATCACTGGAAATAGACCAGAAGAATTAAAAGTTTATCAGCGATAGAAACACATTTACTTACCCTTTTCTGTCACCATGAAGCAGCGTCTTATTGGACCAACCTCGCTAAATGTTTCTTCCAACTGAAGTATGAATAAAAACAGAAAAGAAGATTTCGCAACCATTCCAAAGCAGAACAAAAGAATGATTGAGCTCTCAGAAACCCAAAACAGAGACTAATTTAAAACACGATACGCTTACCTGCGAGTTAGTGAACGAATAGGGCAGGTTGCTGACGAATATCGTTGATGGGGAATGACCGCTATCCTCTTTCGGCTTGAGCCCTTCACCACTCTCCTGCATCCTTTTCTTCTTCCCCATATCACCTGATTGACTGTAACGGAGAAAATCAAACCAATACCGATAATACAAGTATTAATTAGCGGGAGAAGGATCGTAGTTCAGGTGTTCTCGTCTTCTTATTCTCTTTACAGTTGCAGTGTCGCGCCAGCAGCGCCAAAACCCTCGCCTCTCTTTAAAAACCCTGCATTTTTTCTTATGCTTTTTGAGGGTTTGTTTGGATGATCAAATTTCTTCAACAAAGCCCTACCCGTACTTCGCGACTATTTTTTAAGGGGTCTATATTGATTCAATCAAACCAACTTATATCTTGCGACACATCAATGAAAAAAGGGGTAAAAACAAACAATACCGTACTTGTCAAAAAACGAAACAAACAAACCCTTAAATGCCTTAGCCACAAGACCCACAACAATAAATCAAAGGCCTTGATTTTCTGCTTTAGCCCTGCGCTACGACATTAACTCGCTACAAAATTGCCACATGTCCAGACGATTGTCCCCCAAAGCTCGATCCGGTATGGTCCGAACCCGACTACCAACTATTTTTTTCCCTTTTGATTGGATAATTCAATTATTTGTTCATCTGTCTCTATCAAAAAAAAAAAAAAAAGCCTACAAGCCTGGATTGCCTTAACTCGGTTTAGGTCATTTCACCCATTAAGTAGGTGTTTGGCATCGGTGCTACAAACATTTCATAAAAACGATGTTGGGTATGTGGAATTGTAAGTATTTGGAACCGGTGCTGCTATATAGATTGTTTTTTGAGAAAACAGCAATGGTTTTGTTTGATACCAGTGATGTATAACTGTTTTTAGTATTGATCTATATTATTCAACGTCCAAGATAATGTCATATCATTGCACTAATGGCAACAACGTATCGTTTTCTCAAAAAACATTGAATTTGGCATTACTCTAGACCACACTTTCCTAATTTCCAAAGGTATGGTTTGGAGCAACTTTTTTTTTATAATGGTACTAAACAATAGGGCGTTTTCTGAAGCACTGTTTTCTCTAATGTAGCGCCTATGTAGCACCGTTTTCTCTGAAAATGACATCAATGCCAAATATCACCTATAAAGGTTAAAAAAAAGGCTTAAGCCAAAAGTTTTTCCTAAATACTAAAACCTTCCCTCGCTTTTTAGTTGGTTCCCTTAGGTATACACGTGGATTTGATTAATGCAACCACGAATATCGAGGAGGGGTTACTAGTGTGTATCACAACACCTCCCCTTTGTTAACAAATTGTGAAGATTAGTTTGCTTATAACATCATGGGTGGATAAGATTTTTTAAAACTCAATATTGCCTCTATGCAATATCAAATTTTTTTCTCATTGCCTTTTGATGATGTGCGATCTGGCAGCTCCCTGCTGGCAAGTGACTCAGATGTCGAAATAAGTATATCGGCAAGCTGTGTAGTTCTCTAGAGAAACCTGCAGGGGAACAATATTAGAGTGCCCGAGTTGCTTTGCCTGGGGTGGGCACTCAGATACTTAAGTCAGTAAATTTGAGATTTTTGAGGTAGCTAAATGTAATAGAGATGTGAGAGCTAAATTGCCCTATATATAGGTGTTATTTGGCATGGGCTTCATGCACAGTATATGAAATCTTCGAGAGATCGTAGTTGATTAGGATGAAGTTTTCAGAGGTAGTGGCGCATGTAGACTAGGCTTTGTGCCTCCAAAATATTTAGTGCAGGAGTTGACTTTTGGAAGACCCAAGAGTGACAAGATCCACACACGGATGGGGTCGGCGAGTACGTATTGCAGGTCGCCACTTGGACCTCAATCGAGTTGACAACTCCTCAAGGGAGATCACTCCTCGCACCGAAGTCACTTGGACCAGTAACGATGAGATACCACAGATTGGCCCTGGACATGGTGTTCCTAGCCACCTTATCGAGGCGCCCAAGTTATAAATGCGGTTGCCAATTAGTGGGTGGAGGTAGGTTGCAAGGTTGGTAGAGGTATGTCGCTAGGTCAACGAAAATAGGTTGCCATTTCAGATTTTAGATAAGGCAAATCATTGCCTACGTGGTGTTAGAATGTCATCAAACTATTATGAGATGCCACATCACGATGTCAGTGAAGGGCCAAATCTACCTTCATCACCTTCTTCTATTAATAATATAATTTGACAGAAATTTTCATTCGCATTTTCTTAATTTGGGGTTACCTAGCGTACTTGCTATGGACTTGGACAATTTGAACTGGGGTTTTAGGAATTTCCACGGAAAATACGGTAATTGGAGTGGGATCAGCTTAAGAACCAAAGCTATATTTACTTGATACTCATTTGTTGGGATTTTGATGGTTCAAGAGCATGTGGTATTTGTTTTTTGTTTTTTTTTACATAAGAGGATTTTTTGTTATGATTTCCTGCTCGGTAGCTGTGCAGGAGTTTTCTTAAAAGAACCACAACACCCCTTCAAAGTTGTGGTAGTTTAGAACGAAGTCTTTACATTGTCGGATTGCTTTTTGTTCTTTTTGGATCGGAGTTTGAATGCTTAATCTCAAACTGACCTTGATTTTGCCATTCGTTCTTATGCTACTACTAATAGGCTTAGTGAAAGGCAAAAAGGTCTGGCTTTCCCAAGTAAGAGTAACTACACACGGTTGATGAATTTGATAATATTGGTGTTTAACTTTGAAAATTTAAAGAGTATAGAAGGGCTAAAAAGTCTTTTACTAATTTGTCACACATATCAGGGTATTATTCTGACAAGGGAGGTTTAGTCTTCTTAAAAACATAAAAGAAGGTATTGAGTACTTATGGAAGCTTCAAGGGAGGTTTAAGTCCTTTTACCCTCAAAAAGCTTAGCTTCCATTGGTTAATCCGATCTCATGCTATTCAATATCCACTTACTTGTTTTTTGGTAAATTGCTGACCCCCCTTATATTTGATAATTGCAATTACATTCACATCCTCTAAATTTTTTGACATGGTTGTAGGTAGACCCTTCTATAAGAATTCTCTAACAAAGAGGCACAAAATGTCTAAAATACTCGTGCAGTTATTTTTTACCAAAATGTTTTTTTTTTCTTCATATCAATCATTGGCCCAAACCCTTTCGATCTTTTTGTCTGAAATTGATTTATTTTTTTATTTTTTAATTTGTCCTTCATATCAATCACTCAAAGGTAAAGTTATAACTTTGAACTTTTTTTTACACTTACAAAGGTTTTTTTTTTAAATCCAGCCGCAATAGTAATTGTGTGGGTATTATGGGCATTTTCAGACCTCTTATTAGAGGTCTATTTGCAATTGTCAAAAGTTCATAGGAAGTAATTGCACTTTGAGGAGAATTTTCAACAATGATCGGAAGGAGGTTGCAGCAATTTACCCTTTTTTAATCCGTATAAACCAAAGAGGGTGGCAAGTGGCAACGGAATTTGACTCCGAATCCAAGATAACTTAATGACTTAACATCAGGTTTGTGTGACGTGGTTTTCTGTTTTTCTAGTATTCAAGGTTTGAACATAATTAAAAAAAAAAAAAGGTTTGAACATTTTGGTAGTTTACCCAAAAAAAATGGTTTGAACATATTGGTGTTTAGTAACCAGAAAATGGGGTATTGTTTTTCAGACATTAGCTCTGGTTTGTGTTAACTTTTGAATCATACCTTTGAATTGTGGTAATAGTTGGTTGGTAAGATATAACCATGCACAAAGATGTAATATTCACTCATAAACAACTAAAAAAGCTAAGTTTTTTAAGCATTACATTACCCCCCGCCCCCCCAAAAAAAAAACTACAAAGAAAAAGTTTAATGTCTTCATATATAAAAATCTATAAAAAATAACTTCTCCGAGAGCATTTACTTATTTTAAGTGGTGAGACCATACAATGTGTGGAAAATAAGCACTTATTCGTGTTTGGCAAAAAAAACCATGCTTATTATGAAAATAAACACTTAAAAATATGCCAAATTGTGTGACTTTTTAATGCTTATTCAATAAATTTTTTATTTCTTTTTTAGGGACAAGGTTGTCTTCAATGTTTTGTTTGTTTTATGGGGACTACCCCATCTTCAAAAGAAGATCATTGTTCACTTCCTCCTCCTATAGTAGAGGCTTGAACCAATGGTGATAAAACGCCCTTCCACAGAATAATTGCCACCACCAAGATTTTAAAAACCAACTCGGAAACGAAATCGTTCTAGGTATCAATCTCTGGGTCAACGGTTCAACTGTTTGAGTCGAACGGTTTGTATATTAGGGTTAGGGCAAATATTTTATATGAGAATTGAGAAAGGAAAATTAAAGTGGAGAAGAGATGCAGCTTAGAAAGAAAAAAAAAAAAAAGAAAGAAAGAAAGGAAGGGGGGAAGAAGAACAAAAAGGGGGAGGATGGTTCGACGTCACCGGCAATGATAATGGCGACGGCAATGGCGAAGCGACGACAACAAATACAGATTTGAATTCTCAAATCTTAGATCCGAGATTCTCTGCAACATCTTCTTCTTCTTCGTCCACATATCTCAGACATGAACTCAGATTTGAGACACAAACTCAAATTTGAGTTCGTGTGTTTCTCTCTGCATCTTTATACTATGAACCACTATTCGAGTCAAACGAGTCGACACTTCAACTGCTTAGGTAAGTGGTTTTCTGACAAAGTCAATGGTTTTTTACCCAAAAATGGGTTAGGGGTGAAATGGAAGCGGTTGATTTGACGATTTCCAGGCCGAACAGTCCGACCGTCTAGATCAACGACAGTTAAAAAACATTGGCCACCACCTCCCCTATCTCTCATTATTCTTCTTCTTCATTGTCATAACTAAGTATGTGCTTGGAACCATGAGTGTTTATTTGCTAAACGTTTGTACTTTATTTGTATGCAAATCCGAGAAAAGCAATAATGAACCCATTTATTGACACTTAGGTGGTGTTTGATAACACTTTTCATACTGCTTTTCAGATATTGTGGACATTTGGAATCCAGTCTGAATATGGGTCTGAAACTCCATTTCAGATCTAAAACTGAAAGAGGTTGGCCAGCCTCTTAACGTGGTCAGATGCATTTTAGACCGCGTTAAAAGACAAAAATAGGTCTCAACTTCAAACGTCCTCCCTTGTAGGTGCGATTCCGGGAAGAGCTAGGATCGGTCGATAGAAGCAAACTGACTAGAGCTACCGCTGCAATTCCCCGCAACCATCTGTTCGGTGATAAGAGGAAGAAGACGAACAACAAATCCGGGAATTTGGAAGAAGAAGAAGAAGAAGAAGGGGAGAGAGGGGAAATAAAGAGAGTTTGGAGGGAGAATAATCAGAGAGAGGACAGGGGGAATACCGCCACCCCTATTCGGCCTTCGCAATGAGAACGATGATTAATAGTGCCCAAAACTGATATGCCTCGGCTTTGAACATCCTCCCTCTTGTAGGTGCGATTCCGGGAAGAGCAAATTGGTGTTGCTGGGATTAGTCGATAGAAGTAAATTGATTGGAACTACCGCCGCTCTTTGTTTGGTGATAAGAGGAAGAAGACAAACAACAGATATGGGCAATTGGAAGAAGAAGAAGAAGAAGAAGAAGAAGAAGAAGAAGAAGGAGAGAGAGAGAGAGAGTTTAGAGGGAAAATAACCAAAGAGAGGAGGGGGAATAGGAATACGACAACCCCTGTTCGTCCATTGCAACAAGAACGATGATGAACAGTGCCCAAAAGGCCAAAACTGATTAATTATTTTTTATTATTCATTCGTTATCTTTATTAACTTTAATTGTGTTATTTTATAATTATTAACCATTAATTAGTAATTAATTTAAATTTTATTTGTGTAAATTACTAACTATTAATTATTTTTATTACTTAATAATTATTTTGTAGTCATTAATTATTTTTATAGTCATTATTTTTTTTAATTTTAATTGTGTTATTTTTTAATTATTAATTATTAATTATTTTTGATTACGTATTGATTACCTTAATATATTTTATTAGTCATCAATTATTTTTAATAATTTTAAACGTGTTTTTTATTATTTGTATTCTTTTGAATTTCATAAATTGTTTAATATGAAATAGTACAAATTGAACTCAAAATTACCAGATAGTCTGTTTTGGGGGTAAAATAGTAAAATCATCAAATTTCAGATTCTGAATGGTTAATCCAACACAAACAACCTTATCTATTCAGGGCATCTAAAAAGTATAAAATCACCATAGCTCTGTTCAGATTTCAGACACTTTTAATATCTTTTTAACTTTTCAGATTTCATATTTATTAAACACCACCTTAGGTGCCATTAGACACCACATCAGCAAAACAGTGAATAACCCCAACAATACGTGTGCATATAAATCAAGGCCTGCTTTTGCGATTCTCTATGTTTATGGATTTGCATAATGGGGAAATGCTGAAGTGGCGCATATGTGACAACATTTATTCAATAGACGTCCACAGTTCCAAACACCGCCTAAATATTTCTTGAACCACCACCACCACCATCGCCTCTCTCTCTCTCTCACTTATTTGTTTTTCTCATTCTTTTCCTATTCTTATTCCTCTTTATTTCTTTCACTTCCTGCTTTCCCTCCTCTCTTCCCCACACCGCTACTGTAGTGAACATGGAAACAAGTTCAATTATGAGATAAGTATTTATTTATTTTTTATTTGTTAATGTGCGTATCTAGTACAATGTTCTCAACGTTGTTGATATGGTTGAACTATTTGAACCATCACCCGACCATGATTTTGAGTCAAACCGTTGACCCATTCTACCTGGTGATGGGTGATGATTGTACATTAAACATGTATGTAAATTTCCAAAGGCCATAACTTTGTGCTTCGATGTTCAATCGAGGTGTTTTTTTTGGATAACTTTTCGGGATATATGCATTCCAAAGAGTCCTGAGTTTCTTGCCTTGCCTTTTTTTTTCAAACAAAACCCCTTTTTAAACTCAAATTGCAATTTTTAATAATTCTTACAAATAAATTAAAAAAACCAAGTTAAAAATATAAATTAAACATAAGATAATGCATATATTACATGTAGATTATAATTATATATTATATGACTATGTTAAGCTATAGATACAATTGTTATTTTCATAAATACAAGTAATTATGGGATAAGTGACTCACCAAACACAGCAAACAGCCAAACACGAATAAGAATTTAAAATAAGAATAAGTGGTTTGAGAAAGGTCCTCCCAAACACTAATAAGTGGTTATTCCAAGAAGTACTTATTTGCCAAAAAATACCCTTAAGTTTTATCAAATGCCACAATGTACGTGTTACACTTGAATATAGATGAATTAGATAAGAAAGCCATCGTTTTTTCATAAATAAACAAGCAATATGCAAATAATGTAGGTCTTTAAAAGTATGTGTTAGAAAACACAAGAAAATAATATAAAGTATTATTTCAAAATATTTAAAGGTATGTAAGTTATTTATTTATTTTTTACTTGATGGAGCTAAACAAAAGGAGGTAGCCCATCACACTCACCCATACCCATACCCCTGATGGGAGGGGGATCATTCGAATCAATGGTGGCTCAGTTGGTATCTTCTTTTTTTTCTTTGACTAGTTGTAGCAGAGCCTTATGATCAGTTCATTTTTTGAAGACATGAAGGCAGAACTCATTCATTAATGCCCTTGTTTCATAACCAAGTAATACAGTCAGCAAGAAAAATGAAAATAAAACATTAAAAACATATTAAACTTGCCAAATTATCATGAGCACCGGGAACAAAAGCTCATGGAGTCCGCGTTCTGTGCAGCCATGGTGTATTGAATGCGTAAACTCACCAATCACGTTCAACCACGTCGCCTTAACATGGGTTCAACAGGCCACCGAACCAGCGGCTATCAGCGGTGACAGTTTTTGATGTCTTCACACCAGCTTTTGTGGGTTCTTTTTTCAGAGAAAAAATGATGAAAGGGGATGACAATGGTTTAATTAAAGACCATAGAGTGCTTAAGGGGAAGATTGCTTGCCGAGAGGGTAACCTCAAGGGTGGCAAGAGAAGAAGCAGAGCTAATGGGGATCAAGGTTTGTTACTCTTTCAGTCATTTGGATGTTGATAACTTTATTCTGTAATGGGTGTGGCTGTAGATTCTTGTGATTGCTAGATTTTGTTCATCTCTCTATGTTTTTTAATTTCCACATCATTTTCAAACTCTTGGTCTTGGATGCGTCAGCTGATAGAACTAGAGAGGCGAATAAGAGCAGAGATCATATCTAGGAACTGAGCTGAAAGAAAACTGAAACTACTTACCAAAAAGCTTGAATCTCTGAAACATCCGCATGTTCTAGACTGGTCAAGTTCATCAGAAAAGAGTGAATATTCGCGTAGTTCATCCCACAACCTCATCTGGACGCAAGGATCCTGACCCCATAAAATGTGGCTGCATAGAAGAAGAAGAAAGGAATGCCAAATATCCATCAACTCAAGAAGGTCTCAGAAGTGATGATGTTTCAAAAGACAATGTTTCCATCGATAATACACTAGCGTTAGTTCCAGTGAGTACGTCGTCATCTCTGATTCACATATCATTAACGTCAGTGTTGGCGATGTTCTTGCTGCTCTAGAACATGCCAGAGAGCACCTTCAGAATTCAATAGGGAGTTGTTGTGTGTAGTAGTCTGGTAGAAGAGCGTAAGAGACAAAATTCCTTCTTTCTATGATCTTGCTTAATTTTGGTAGTGGTGGTGGTGGAGAGAGAGAGAGAGGCCAGGAGCCAAACCAGTTCATTCTTTCCTTGTCGAAGAAGAAGAATGGAGAGGAGAAGAAGAAGAAGAGAAGAGTACCACGGGTTTTCCTCGTTGCCGCCGGAGGTCTCTTTATCGCCGTCGATAAACCGCCGGAGCTTTGTCTCCCTCGATGGAGGAAGGGTTTAATATATGGGTAGGGTTCGATGGAAGGAGCTCTCTAGGGAAACAAAATCGAAGAAACGAAGGTTAAAAACCCTTCTGCGAATAAGGATAAATTGGATATTTTTGAAAGTTATAACAGCATTTGAATGGTTTATGACGAAATATTAATATTATTCAATTGTCAAAAACATGGATAGCAATTAGCAGGGTAGCGTTAGTTAATTTTTAGGGTACATTTGGTCAATTAGCTAAAACATTAGGGTAATTTAAGAAATTTACCCTTTTCTTTTCTTGTTTTATGCTGTTCGGTCGAATACTCAATACGACTAGCCGCAGAGTCGCAGACCTATCACCCCAATGCGACTTGGGTTCTACACTACGTGGGTAAGTGAGCGATCGAGCTAGTGAGGCGATGGGTTTGGGAGCATTGAGGAACGTTTTTCGTCCTCTGGCGAGAACGGTCCTATCTCGCAGACTGTTGCAATTTCCGGTTATTTCTGGTACCCCCGCTACTCCGGCGATCAAGCCCCGGTGGATTTTCGGATCGATTCAGCAGCACACGACATGGATTTCGAGGTCGAATGATCTCCATAGCTTAACAGACACTCGATTCCCGAAGAGAAGACCTAGTGATAAACCTCGAAGGAAAAGAGCCAGCTTAAGACCTCCAGGTTTGTATCCGAACACATACACTTAGAAAGTGGTTAGAAGCTGCCCTTTTCTTATTGGACCATGGCGTATGAATCTCTCAATTTTGTTGGTCTTTATTTATTTTAAATACTGCAGGTCCATATGCCTGGGTTCAGTACACTCCTGGTGTGCCAATACCTGTAAGCAGGCCTAATGAAGGAAGTGTCAAGGGAAGGAATCAGAAAAAACGCATGAGGCTGAGGAGAGCGTTTATATTGGTATTGCTTCTCAAACGCCTTGCAGTTTATATTCTGACGCCCAGGAACTGAGTTCAATTCATTTAATTGCCATTATCTATTATCGCTTTCATTCACACAAGCATACTCTGTCTGTACCCCTTGTTGTAAGCAAGCCCCAATTGACTTTGAGTCATTTGCTGGTGTGGAATCTGGAATGCATTCGACGACAATAATGTGTTGATATAGGATATAAAAAGGGGTTGGGGGTTATTTGTGCTTACTCATTCATCATGGATCGCATAAGAAGCACAATACTTGTGGAGTTTTTATGCTTACAAGTGCAGAAAATTCGCACTTTTAATGACTATTTTTGGATGTGAGATTCATTGGATTTTGGTCCTTCCCAAGTTCAGGGGCATGCGGAGAAATGCATTTTGGAGAGCGTTTTTTGTAATCGCATTTGGGCTTGTCGATTGTCTTGTATTAGACAGTTAAGCACTTGTATTTTGTATATTTGGAAGGATACTATTTCGTACATAATGTGTTATAGTAATGCCTTGTGGAATTTTTGCATGTCTCTTCTTTTCTGACAACAAATGTTTTGCTTCCCATTATTCATAGAAAAAGGAATTTTGTAATTAAAATTGTTAGATACACACGAAATTGTCTTATACAAATACCAATAAAAAGACTTGTGCAAACTTCACTATTTAGTTTATAGATATTTGTTTAAACCATGCTGCTTAGGAAAACTTATTAAATATTAATCTTATCACATTGCCAGCAAAGGATTGAAGACCAAGAGATAATTCAATGTGACCTCTTACAGTACTTTGGTTCAATAATTCATAACGAAGGAGAGATAGAAGAGGATGCCATCCATAGAATTAAAGCAGGATTTGTAAAATGGAGGTTTGCATCTAGGGGTGTTCACAGTTCGGTTTGGAGAAGATCTCAGATCAAACCAGTAAATTACTGTTTGAGAAATTCTCAAACCATATCAAACCATTATATTGCAGTTTGGTCTAGTTTCTAATATGATTCGGGCAATTCGACTTAGCTCAATTAGAAAGCCCAAATAACATGCATACCTACATAAATAACAAATGTAATTCAAATATCAAATTTAAATGTTAACAAGTGCCACCTATTACTATTATATAAATTACATCCACACTTTCTCAAACATAAGCAACTCATTGGGCATCAAATTACAAGTTAAAAATTGAAACAAGCAACAACAATGTTTAAACATATGCATTAATAAATATACTATTAATAATTCGGTTTAATTTGGTTTACAGTTTGGTCTGCTTTCTAAAATTTAGAAATTCAAACCAAACCAGAAAATTATGGTTTGAGAATTTCTCAGACGAAACCAAACTTTTGTAAGGCCAGATCAGGCCAAACTGCCAACTTCGGTTTGGTTTGGTGTGGTTTGGCAATCTAGACCATATAATGAACACCCCAATGTGCATCCATAGGATGGGAAAAATGGAGGTCTTATATATGAATACCACTTCGGCTGAAAGAAAAATTCTACTATAAAACAGTTGTAAGGTCAGCTATGTTGTATGGAGCAGAGTGTTGGGCAATTAAGAAACAATATGTCCAAAAAATGAGTGTGGTAGAAATGCAAATGCTTAGATGGATGGGTGGTAAAATTGGAAAGGACAGGGTTAGGAATGAAGTCATATTAAGGAACCTAGGAGTAGCTCTAATAGGTAATTAAACGAGAGAAAATAGATTGAGATAGTTTGGTCACATGTATAGAAGACTTTTTGCAGCACCTGTTAGAAAAAAAGTGATCTGTTACAAGTTGAAGAGGCTAGAAGAGCTAGAGGCAGACAAAAAAGGACTTGGGTGGAAGTACTAAGAAATGATTTAAGCACCCATAGTTTAATGGTAGATATGCACTGAACAGAATGGAATGATGGAATATGAATCATGTAGCCGACTCATATAGTCGGGACAAGCCGGTATAAGATTTTGATGGGTGCAGCTTTGGGAATCCAGGAAGGTTTCATATTGGAGGGTCTTTAGGAAGCAAAAAAGGTTTTGGTAGTCAATTCAGACTCTTTTGGTAATGGGAGCTCCATTTCTGCTGAGCTATCATCCCTAATTTAATGGCTGGGGGTTGACCATCTCTTTAGTTCTGATGTTGGAAATTGAAGGAGATCCTGATTTGTAACTGGATGGATGAAGGCTGAGGAATCAGGTCCTTTTTCATTCAATCAAAAAGAGAGAGGATGTACAAGAGGACGGGGCTTTGCAAAAAAAGCTTATTCAGAACTCTGGAAAACTGAGAGAGTTTAACGATTTGCAAGAGCAGACGTTTGGAATGCCAAAGGATAAGTGGGATGCATTTTGGAAGACCAAGCATCTCTTTCTTGTGATTGGTTATTTTCACATGGACTTAAAAGGCTCAAAAAAGGAGAAAAAAGAATACCCATCATTGTATTAGTATATAGATATAGATGCCTATAAGTCTAGAGCTGTTACTGTAATTCACTAGTTGATATTTGGGAGGGTGTTATTTTTTGGTGTATCAGGCTAGAACAGTTTCCTAGGGGCTCTTATAAGATGTCCATCAAGGATTGTCAAGCAGATTCGTGCTTCTCTGATTTATATCAAGCAGTTTTAGTTTTAATTCCAATATTCAAGAAGCACCAGACGATATGGGTATCTATTCAATCTTCACTGTGGAGGATTTCATTCCTTCATGGCATAGTTGTCAAGGCTGGCGCCTAGGCGACAAGGTGCCCTTGGAGGTTTGCCTTGCCTAATCGCCAAGCAATTTTGTATACTTTGTTATAAAATACTATTATATTCTTAATTTTTTTGAGATTGTAATTATAAAATAATCATTTTATATATTTATATACTAATTTCTTTTTATCATTTTCTTATTTGTTAGGGTTTAATCAACACAAACATTGCTAACTGCTCTATTGAACCCTCAAAGGCTTCAAAACCTGAACCAATAAGTAAGGAAGAACTTATCAACACATTTTCTTCTTCGACTTCTTCTTCTTCTTCTTCCACCTTTTCTTTTCTCCATTTCCTATAACAAAAATAGGGGTTCAGCTCCTATATTTTTTGAATTTTCTTTTCTTTTCTTTTTCTTCTCATGAATATGTTGATTTTCTAGACTTTGACATGGAGTTTATATTTTTCTTATGAAAATTATGGATAATTATTAAGCAAATATGGTTGTGGAACCTAGGGAACTACCCTAGGATATATGTTTTTACTTAAAAAAAATCCATCGCCTAGGCATTCATAGGCGCTCACCTAGGCGACTAGGTGACAAAGCACCCCCCTGTCGCTTAGCCTCACCTTGGCGCCTTGAAAACCATGCTTCATGGTTATCGGGAGAGTACTTCTGCTTTGACACCAACTTCCAAATTACTCGTCATGCCTGTTATCTTTTGTTGTTGATGAAAAACTAATTTATACTACTGATGGTGGTTGCTAGAAATTCCTATTGAAGTGGAAGGGCCATTGATAGGAATTGATCCGCACCCTTGAAGACTTATTCTAGAAAGAAGAAGGCCTTACAACAGGTCCTGATATTGGCAAAGTGATGGTACATGGGATTTGGACTGAATTGAACACCAAGGGTATTTTTCTCATTTTGCAATTTTTCTGTAGGATCCAATAATAGGGTTTGACTGTCTATTTAGTCTGTTTATGTTTAAAATTTCAGTCATTGCATAAGTAGGATTAGAGTTATTGAGTCTTTTTTGAATTAGGATATGACGACTTAGTTTGAGTTCTACTAGGATTATTGAGTCTAATAGTTTGACTCTTAGACTATTATGAGTCTAACAATTTGACTCCTAGGATTGTTATGAGTTTAGAGTCTAAAATATGTATGGATGTTTTACACAAAAGGCAATGAAGTTTATTGAGTTTTCTTCAGCTTAAGCTAATTATGGTGAGTGATTCCCATATCTTAGAGTGATTCTAGGCACCCTGTGAGTGATTCCGGGTATTTTCTCTCTTCTTTCTCTCCCCATTTTCTTTCTTGTTCTTTCAAGAAGCCATTACAGCCATCAACAGCCATAAAATTCTGATCAAAGAACCATTCAACATTCTCTAAGGACTACAATTGAGCTGGTCAGTCCTACATCAGCCATCTATTGTCAGAGCACACTTTAGTCATGGTTGTGAATTTTTATAATGGATGCGTCGTTAAAGATCAAGGATAAAAATACTGAACACCATAGTTCCAAGGATAGAGAACTCAACTCAGATTTAGTCCCAATTAAGGTTCAAAGCATCAATACTCTCAATACACAAAATTTGCATATCAAGAATTTCATTCAACCAAAACTTTTATTTTTTAAGCTTTGTTTTGATCTCTTGTAGTGGAAATGTTATGCCATATACTATCATTTAAAACAATTGAAATCGATCAAAGCTTAATATATAACTTATCAATGACCCTGAAAAATGATATGTATCATATGATATGCACTGATACATTTCAATATTTTGAACCTTGGTCCCAATTGGGGTTGGCTACAGAAGATGACTCAATCTAAACATGTAAGGGCACTACTGTTCTTTTAACTCTACATGGTATAATTCTTTCAAATAGTGGGGGGGGGTGATAAGAGCCCCAACAACCCTCACATCATGTACTATCATTTAAAGCAATTGGAATCAATCAAATCTTAATATATAGCATTGGATTGGTTCTTGAATTAATTTTGTGTTGTTTTGTTTATTGGCAGCAAGTTTAAGATTTTGGCTTTGTTTTTTATTATTACATGGTATAATTCTTTCAAATGGGGGGGGGGGGGTGATAAGAGCCCCAACAACCCTCACATCATGTACTATCATTTAAAGCAATTGGAATCAACCAAATCTTAATATATAGCATTGGATTGGTTCTTGAATTAATTTTGTGTTGTTTTGTTTATTGGCAACAAGTTTAAGGTTTTGGCTTTGTTTTTTATTATTATTTTTTAAATCTCTATAAGGTCCAATTATGGGGTTGGGTCATTAAGTTCTCTCTCCTGGCTGTGGATTTTTTTGATGGTCAACTACAGATATGTTGTTAAAGATTAACGAGCAGAGAATCAAGCACCATAGTTCCAGGGTTGGAGAATTCAACTTAACTGAACCTAGCTCATCTTTGGTGCCAACTATTTTTGGTTTGCTACAGAAGACAACTCAATCTGGACACATATGAGCAGTACCATCCCTTTAACTCCACAGTGTCTATTTATTTCAAGTTGGGAGAGATGATAGATACCACAACAACCGTAAATACCGTAAAAAAACAACCCTAGACCCATGGAAGGAGGAAATCTTATCTGACAGCCTTAGTTGGCATGGATTGGTTCTTCAATTAATTTTGTTTCCTTAATGGACAAGGGCTTCTTTTGTTGTTATTTTTTGTATCCATGGGGTCAAACCATGGGTTTAGGGAGTTCGGATCTGCTCTTCACAGCATGTTTCAGCCATGCACCTGGAACATCTCCTTATGTATAAAAATTTACAAGCACGGAGATGTTCCAAATGCACGGCCAAAACATGATGTGAGGCCGGTGTGAGGCACGCTCTGTGAGGAGAAGATCCGAACTCAGGTTTAGGTTATGAAGTCCTTTCCGTTTATTTAAGTTCATAGTTATTGTGTCGTGGGTCCTTAGAGGGTTTTATGTGCTTCATCTAAGAACTGAAGTTACCAGCCAGGCATGGTAGTTTGATTTGTGAAAATTCTTTGCATCTGCTAATCTCCTGCAGGTTTGTGACTGCAATTTGGGAGCATTTCCTCTTGTTTTTTGTGTATAGGTGGAGGCCACTAGTTCATCTGAGACAACTGTTTGATGCTTCCTTTACTCCATTAACAAAGAGAGGAAGGATGCTGTGGAGGTGTGCAAGGGAAGCTATATTATGATGTGTTTGGGAAAAAGAGGACAATCACATTTTTAAATGATAAAGAAATTGGTCTAAGGGTAACCATTGATAACATTGCCATTAAAGTGGCTTATTGGGTTAGGACTGAGGATCTGTTTGCTGTATTCAAGACTGAGGACATTATAAGAAAATGGATGTGGCCAATTCTGCTCCAATAGGTCAAGAATACAAGCGGACTGGCAACCACCACACTTTCCATTTGTCAGTCTGAATTTTGGTGGGTGCAGCTTAGGCAATCCAGGGCCATCTGGGATAGGAGAGGTAAGTTGTCTTAAAAGGTTTAAAAAAGTCCAAAGAAATGGGGTTTAACAAGCTAATTTTAGAAGGGGACTCCAAAGTCATAACAGGCTGGTTAGGAAGTAATGAGGAGGGGCCATAGAAGCACAGATATGAAATCAGAGAAGCAAAAGAGATACTAAAATGAATTGGGAGCTTTCATTCAATGAACACCGAGGTCTGCTAATAGTCTTGTAGATGGGATGGCAAAACAGGGAGTGACAAGGAGTTCAATGTATTGGGGAATAGTACACTAAGGGGAAATTGCATGTGATACCGATTGGTACAATGATGGGTTGGCTGAGGCTGACCATCCATTCACTTATACGTAGTCAAATCTTTTCTGATTAATAAAATTTTCACTGTTTTCGGCAACTAAAGGGATTCAGGCCTCACAGTTGGGGGCTAGACTGAATTCTAGCAACTTTTGGGATTTGTAATCCGGGGGTTGTAGTGGTTGGACCCTGTCAAGGTTTTCCTTGGGGGATCCCTTTGTATCTTATTTCAAGGTTAATAAAATTTTACCTTACATTTTCTAGAAAAAAATAACTGTTATCAATCCAAAAAACAAACATGGTAGTTTGGTTTCTTTATCTAAATGGTGTCGGCAGCATCATATGATATATAATATAGGTTGGAGTTTTCATGATATTGGAAGATTATGCCTTTTGGTTGTTTCCCCATATGGTTGGAATAAGTCTTGGATGATGACGATGCCTTTTGGCTGTTGCCTATTGCTTAAAGGATTTCCAAGCCCGATTGATTTGTAGGAACCTTAGAATGATGCTAGATCTTTTTCTTCTCTTTATTTCCATTACTCTCTTTGCTGCTTACTCCTGGGATCTGATACAGCAAAAGGAGCACATTTTCAGCTGTTTCTGTAGCATCATCTTTATTTATTCTTCCCCACTTTCCCAAAGCCTAAAATAGTTTCTACGAACTTCCTATAGCAAGGGAGAGTGAGGTTTAGTGTCATACCTTAAGGCTTGTGCCTCTGTGTGTATGGAATACTATAGATGCCCCGGTGTTTCATTTCAATCCACCTAGTAAAACACTGGCCATGATCACTTGGTGATTGATTTAGGAATTGCTTACATCAGTATGCTTCACTTACCGTGCCTCTATTCACTATAAACTTATATCAATACTGCCAGTAATATTTTGGTAACTCCACTTTGGTTTAGTGTTATACCTTCAGGCTTGCGTTTCTTGTGCATGGTATACTTTAGATGCCCCATTGTTTCACTTCAATCCACCTAGTAAAACACTGGCCATCATCATTTGTGATTGGTTTAGGAAATGCTTACATCAGGATGCTTCACTTATTGTCCATTCACTATAAATTTATATCAATACTGCCAGCAATATTTTGGTAACTCCACTTCCACTTCATCATATTCCATGGATTTCCCTGTATGCATCCTGCTATCTATTTGCTATGTATTTGCTTTCTTTTTCTTTCTTTTCTTTTTTTATTGAACATGATGCATTATCCTTGTTTGTTTGTAGTTGTATTGTTTTCCTACAAATTCTTTCCAAGTTAGAGCTTTTCTTTACATGGTTTTTTTTTTGGAACTTACATTTTCCTGTATGATAGTCGGAGGCAAAGAAAAGAAAAGCCCAGTTGCAAGAAGCCAAAAGGAAGAAAAATATCAAGAAGATAGAGCGTAAGATGGCAGCAGTTGCAAGAGAAAGAGCATGGGCTCAGAGATTAGCAGAGCTGCAGCAACTTGAGGAAGAGAAGAAAAACTCCATGGCTTGATTTACTAGGTCAGAAGAGGCCCATTAGTGAATGGTGATGCTGCAATCCTATGGCCTGACTTTTATTGGTTTTAATTGAATGTCAAATCTAACTTTGCTTGGTTAGTAGACTTAAATTTGTCATAAGGTCCATATGATTTTGTTTTATTTTTTGGTATTCCAGTTCATCTTTTTTCTGAGAAAGTTGCCATGTTGGGTAGTATTTCATTTTTTTTTTATCAATTTGGGTAGTATTTCATTTCTTCCAAGAACTTGTTACAGCTTTGGTTATTTCTATTGGTAATTAAAAAAATTATGTTATCTCTGTTAGTATATGACTGGTCCACATCAAGTAGTATATTGAAATGGTTTTCTATAATGGAAAAAGAAATTGCATCAATATTTGAATTCGATACATTCCACTTGTTTATCCTTTGTCCGTCTTGGTCTGGTTTTGACTGCAATTCTTAGTGCTGTACAATTGATACTAGCTGGTGAAATTGTTGCCATCTAGAAAAGACAGTTTTTTTTTATTTTATTTTTTGGTAAAGCAATGTCTATAGTAGAGGTGTAAATCGGGCTGTGCTGGGCCGGCACAGCACGGCCAGCAGGCTGAGTTGGACTGTGCTTCCCTCCCCTAAGATATTTTGGGGGGTCGGCTTGGCATGGCCCATGGCATGACGAGCTGAGCCTTGGGCCAAGCCTTTTTTTTTTAATTTTTGAAAAATAATGAAAAGTTAACATAAATTAATATATATAAAAAATTAAAAAAGATCTTAAAATTTTATTTTATATGAATTTTGATGTATACGATTGTTTATATATGCAATAATAAAATGAAATGATATAATAAAATTAAAAATAAAATTATTGGCACGGCCAGATTTACACCTCTAATCTTACCAATCAGTACTTAGAAGAGTTTTTTTTTTTTTTAATCAGTACCTAGAAGAGCCTAACCAATCAGGCAATCAGAAACGTTAACTGACCAGTTGATTGCTTATTTATTTGTTAGGTACTATACCTTTTTGCTAATATAGTGGGTCTATGTAAGCATCTATGTAATGCTGGAAATGTGCTACTTGTGCAGTGTAAATGGACATTAATTAATAATATATCAATATGCTCTGCCACCATCTTGCCATCTTCCCTTTGATAAATCACAACTCATTATTTCAGTAAATGGTTCCCATAATGATCTTTGAGACATTCCTATGGGCAACAGTTTTGTTTTGGTGTATTCCTTGTCATAAAATAGGTTTAATTTGGTTCCTTGAACCATTTCCTAGTGAATTCAGTAATTTCACTCTGTAGATATCCGGCTTCCAGATTTAGCAAGGGTTCTTGGGACTTACAAAAGTTCTATGATGTCCTATAACACCACCATCATCTAAGCCTTGTCCCAGCCATATGGGTTCAGTCTACGTGAATTCCGAGTCGCCATTATGTCCTGTTCAGTGCCACATCCATCTAAGCCTTGTCCCAACTATGTTTTCCATCAGTTCATCACTATGTGCTAAACTCTTGTTTATTCATGCAATTTAAAGAACAGTTTCAAAATATAAGTAAATTAATTCAAACTTGGAGGGTTTGTTTTGCAGAACTCGAGAGGAAGTTCTTGATTTGCGATCTTTTCGGTTTGGCCTTACAAACTTGATCAAAGAGGACTGGGAGAAGAGTGGACTTTGGATTTAGTCCTCGCAAAACTGTCTTCACAACCTTTTGCAATTGTGCATTGGGAATATTTTTGTACTTATCACTCTGTCATGTTTAAGTAGGATCATAGGGGTATTTGGAAGCATGGTGTTGCATATCTATTTAGGGTCCGTTTGGTTTGTAATCGGAATCAGAATCAAAATTCTTCAGAATTACAATTGGAATGACCTATTCCCATAGTCTGTTTGGTTCAGATAGGAATGGGAATAGAAATTAGAATCAGCAGGAATGAGATTTTATTCCTAAGAAAGAGACAAGGAATGGGAATGAGATTCCGATTCCGTTCAACCAAACAGTTGGAATTGAAATAGTCCATTTCAATTTCGATTCCAGACTTCTATTCCCACAAACCAAACGGGGCCTAATTTAAATTTCTATTATACGTATCACTGAAATTACCGAGGAATACTTGTGGGCCTCATGACTTGTCTAGTGGTTCCAACTACTCTCAGCTCAGGTATCCAAAGGTAGTCATTCTGAATATGCCCAGTTGGAGGGGTTCTGATCTGTATGCTCGTCATTGCTTTTATCCATGCAATTTGCTTTTTTTGTTAGCAACAAAACAACAAAAGAAACATATAATTTTTATATTTGGTCGATCACTTTGGTTGCTTTACCACCTTTTTACCAAAGTATCAATGGGTTTTCCTCATCTAAGAGAATGGGGGAATTTCTTAATAGGTTAAGGAAGTTTGATTTCTACGTCAAATCAAGTTTTAGGACATCAGTTCAATGGGCTGGACCATTAAATTCCATTGGCGTGGTAAGAAGCTTACAAAAATAGTTTCTTTCGTCAAATCTGACAAGTCCTTTGGTTGGGAGACATATATAATAGATGGCAGTCTGTTTCCATTTGTATAATCCGAATTGCCTCATGGAATGGGGAACAATAACTCATCTACATTCAAGGGCACAAAATTCCATATACCAATTAATTCCATACTCCATAATGAACTAGCAGAGGGTACATGCTATGCGTGGGTCTATTTAATTTCCATGCAGTATTTCGTGTTTTTTTTTTTTTTTAAGAAAAGAATAGCAAATAAATGCTCAAAATACAGGACTGTAATTCCTAAGGTTGCATTATTGTATAGGTTTTCCTACCTTTTCCTTCAAATCAAATACAGCCTGACTAACGTTTGGCTCTTATCAATTGAAAGTGAGAGAATAGAAGCAAGTTCAATTGGGCAATTTTGTCATGATTCACAAAAATAGAAAAATAAAAGGAGAAAAAATTATGTTAATATTAGCCTTAAGAAACAAAAAGAAACAAATGGAAAAACAATTATTGAGATAGAGAAGGGAGGAAACATGGGGTGAAAGGTTAGGTTCAATAGTTAGAATCATTTTAAGTTGTGCTTGGTATCGTTGCTGTTTCTACATGAAATATTTTGAGTTGGTTAATATAAATTTGTGAGTGAGTTATTATGGATTTGATCAATACAAATTTGTGAAGGAGATATCAATACAAATTAGCTGTTTTTAAGTGAAACAAAATTTGACATGAAGTGACTCATATGTGATGTGACTATGTATTCTTCTTTAAGTCATCAACCTAAAAAATATTTTGGAGGACAGGCCTAATGCAAATTTCTAATTTTCACTGTGGAGCTATAAACATTTAAAATATCAAAAAACCCCATTCTATGCATCAATGCCCGCCCATGAATTGGCATCAATTCCGCACCCATCCTAACTGTACTTTGGGCCTAAAAATTCTGACCCTAGGCTGAACCGTCATTCTCCCAAAATATTTAGGACAAAAACAGCAATGGTTCCAAAAACAAGCTGAAGTTAATGCAGGACACAAACCACTTGTAGTGGGTATGTCAAACCACTTGTAGTGGGACACGGTTTGAACCACTGGCTCTGGAAGGAGTACAAATTCAAATACATACAAAATAATACAAAATGTAAGGTTTTGTAGTTTATAAATTTATATTTGTACTCCTTCCAAACTGAGCCACTTGTACAAAAGGAGTACAAATGCAAGTGCAATTAGGTTCACAAGGCTGGAAAGCTACTGGGTTACACAGTTTTGCTAGTTATATATACTTGTCAAAAAAACCAGGACCCGAAGAGTGCAAATACAAATATGTAGACTGGTGCATATTTGTATTTGTAATCTTCCAAAACTGAGCCTTATGGTTCGGCCATCTCTCTTAAAGCAGTGTCCTATTAGAAAGCTTTCCGCCAGTTTAGATTACAGAGAGTTGTAATAATGCAAACTTGCAAAGTTTCGATATTTTCTTCTCCATTATATTCCAGTAGCTGAGCACTGCACGCACAAATGACAGCTCTACACGTCCATCTATTGTAGAGTCTTTTGAACTCCTCCATCGCTAGACAATGCCGATGAAATCTGGATTTGGGCGCTTATAATGGACACCAACATGGACGTGGGTGGTTCTGGTTATCTGATATCTCCACGTATTGTCCCATCAAACAACATATATTATAATCAAGACAAGGGATAAGGACGAGCTGGCCTGGAGTTTTCGATTTCGATCTGTTCATTAAATCCAACAATCATCTTGCATTCTATTTGGATTCTGGAGGGAGAAAATGGAGACAGACAATCCAGAAGACAGCGACAAAAGAGATAATACCATTACATCTTCACCTATCATCAGTCCAATTTATTTAATTACAGATAATATATATTTGCATACAGCTGGTACGGATTTATGGAGCCAAGGAGGTTTCTCTTCCTGATAAGCCGATAAGCTCAAGCTGCTATCGAACAAATCCTAAGATGAGATGGATGTGACGACGACGGGCAGTTTCCTCTTCATCTTCACTGTCGGAAAGTTGACGATGCAATCTTCCTCAGCCACCCATCTGCGATCGAGCAAGCAACAAGCAGCGATCAGCGATCAGAGATCAGAGATCAGAGAGCTTCTTTATGGGGTACCAGCGAATTCTATAACCAAGTTTATTTATGTACAATACAAAGATTTACCTGTAGCGGGTGACAAGGTGATGGAGGAAAATGGAGACTTCCAGCCTCGAGAGTTCAAAACCAGGACACAACCTCTGCCCTCCACCAAATGGTGTAAAGCAGTTGTTATAGTTAAAGTTCCCTCCTTTTCTCTGTTAGAATAAAGCAGAGATCACAGCTTGTTACTGAAAACAAAGAAATAAAAACAAGAAAGGCTTACTAACTAAAGCAGAGATCACAGAACTACAATTGGTGCGCCTTCTTAATTGTAAGTCCCCACTGTTTAATGCCAAAACAGAGCCTCACACATGCCTTCTCAATGTGGATAATATATCTAGCTAAATAGTACAAAGTAAGCAATATTTAAAACAAAGACCTCAACTTCACCTCACATGCATGCCACTCAATTACTTTTCTTAGCTTCTGCATTTTCATGGTGAAAATAAAGTTAAACAAAACCAGATCCGCAGCTTCTTTTCTTCCCCAAGTATACATTTTCAAGGATTGGGAAACTTTGAAATCATGGGTTTCATTCTAATTACAGAAACATGATAATTTCTTCTGAAGATTCTGCCTTTTCATCTAGGTGGTTTTGACTGACAGACAATCTATGTACTCCATCCAACATGCATGCATTAATTCAAAGCCTGTATTAAAACTAAAAGCGTGCCAAAAAGCAAATCAAATGACATGATTTACAAAGGTGAAATCCATCCATGTTTCTGTGCTGCTTTTCTTCGGTAGTGTTCTTTTGTGTGTCAAGTTGTGGGGGGGCTCCTTTATTATTAATATTCGATTTCCTCTCTAAAGCCTCTTCACCTTAGAAGCTACTCAACCAACACACGCATGCACAATGAATTGACATTGTTGTCATCATTGTTTCCATAATCTGATCCATGGCACTATCAAATCAAGGTAAACGCCCAACCATTGTCGAAGTTACTTTTGATAAAAAACATAATGATTTGATCAACATGGTTTCTTTAATTTCTTGTATTATTCTTGTTGTTTGTTAAATCAAATCACAACTTGGATGTTAAACAATAAAAAATCTATTTGGGGACCTCACCTAACATCGTTTTAGAGCTTGTTTAATCAAGTGGTCTAGTTTTTTATCCTCCCTATTGTTTTATCCAAGGTTAAAAATATCGATACATCCGATATGTCTGGTTCTTTCTTTTACTTTCTTTTTATATATTTCTTTTCAAAATTGGTTTAGGGGGACCGATTTAAGGCTCCTCCACCCTCTGAACCGGTCAGAACCCCGATACACCTTCTATAAGGGCATATCGGAATACTCCCAATACTTTCAACCTGCAGGATGGATTTGTGTTTATACATACATCAAACCCAATTGTCTTTGCATGAAGGAGGCGTGTTAGAGAAAAAAACCCATTCAAGGACCTCACTTGAGGGGCTCTATACAATTCCTATGTTCTCCCTGACTAAGGCTCACCTCCCATCTCCAAGGATCAAATCTGTAAGGGTCCTCATAGTTCTCTTCATTCATGTGAACAGACACAAACGACGCCAATACGCACCATCCTTTGGGAATAAAATAACCTGCAAAAAAAAAAAAAAAAAAACAAACCCATATAAAAAGGATAAACCCAAAACAAAAAAAAGGAAAGAATGTTTATTAATGGATTACAAAGAACAAACCCTTGATTTCTATGTCCTTCAGAGTTTTTCTCCAAACAGCATTGATGATGTTCGCCATTCTGAGAGTCTCATTAATCACCTATAGATGATAAGACAATTCAAAGACCTAATTCAATTTACACTAACGAATACAAGAACATTAATATCAATTGCATCTACTTTTGTCTCACATTTTGGGTAAACGGCAATGACATGTAATCAGTCCAAGCATAATCTTCACCCAAATGGGCCTTCCGTCTTTTCAACTCCATGTTCTCCTCCTAATCATTCCCACAAAAATAGAAATAATCACTAAACAGAGGCCAAATCACAATAAGAGACTCAAATGAGGGAATAAAGAGAAACGGGTTTTATAGGATTGCCGCGACCCGCCGGTTCCTGGGTCGGGTCAATGACATTTGTCAACCTCTCCAGGAAATATTTAGTTATGTTCCTCGGGCAACGATCCACCTAGGAGTCGGAAAATGTAACGTAGATACCTAGATTCATAAGCTCAGATTAGCCACGTGTAAAGTTTATGGCCGGTCTCAGAATGTAGGGCAACCTTTAACGACAATCAACCATCCTTAAAAAGTACATTCGGATTCGATGTTAATTACTGTTCATTAATACTTCCTTACGCAAAGAAGGTATGGTACTTTCGTACGCAATGCATCGACACAGCTGTAATTATCTACAAACAAGACCAACGAAATGCATAGATACATCGAATTGGTGCAACTCTTGGACACCTCGCCATATAGACAAGAGTTGCATTACCTCGTTGCATACTGACATTTAATCGTAATCAGAACCCTGAAACCCGTGGGCCGACTGTTTATCATCTAGGTTGGACGGCTGTGATTGACTCAGAAATTTATCTTCATCTTCTTGGGAATCACAACAAAACAGGTGGCACTGCGTCATATGGTGAAAGTCTCACCTATCAATTTATTGGTGGCCCACGTGATCGTGGGATGTGGATACAGTAAAATAGAGATTCTACTTTTTCTTTTTGTTAATAAATGAAAAAATTGACAGCTAGTCAGCTAGTGGTCCAGAGGGGTACTATAAAGAGGTAGTCCTCGCATCTGACAGCCGTCCAATCAAGATCGCACGGCGATGGGGGAAGTACTAACCAGATCATACCTCAACGAGGACTCCTCACATCCTTTTCCATCTCACTCGTGCGTATGTTCTCGTGTTTAATTGAAGAATTGTGCCTTCAAAAGTCAAAATTTTCTCAATGCCTGACGTGGCACCAATCGTATACGTGGCGCACATGCCTTATTTTGGACCCCAGGACATCTATTTCCTAGCCGTTGGATCTGGCAAAGCAAATGAAATGTTGACCGGTTTACCTGTAATTGCCTTAGAGCGAGAGGAGAATCACTAAGGTATTTGATTGCGAGTGTCATCAGCATGGGCACCGAGTCCTCTCCCGGTATCATCATCCCAATAATATTCCCACTGATGAAATCCAACGGTAACCGTTGCTTCTCATCAGCTGCTTCACCAGAGTCACACAACAACACATCTACTGCGTCCATGGGAGGACCTCTCTCGTCTGTGTTCTCCATTTTCATTTTCTTCTCCTCCACAATTCTCCTCACCATCTTCAACAGCCTTTCCTTAGCCTATAATTAATAAAGCCAGAGAGAGAGAGAGAGGACAAGTTAACGTCAGTGAACAAAGAAAACTGTTAACAGACCAACCCACTGAAGATCTTAATTGTTACCTTCAATGATTTATACAGTCTGGTTCCCGGTAGCTTAATCGGTAAACAGACCAAACCTTTAATGAATTCTCCAAACTCTCTTCTCAAGAACTGTAAATCTTCGCCTGGGCCAACGCTCATCAATGCTTTAACCAACACTTGGAAAGTAATCTGAGGTAGCCGGAAAAGATTGTTGATCAAACCATTACGAATTCGAAAGAAAACAGTGAAAACGAGAAAAAAAAAAGAATAAAGAGAGACCCACGTTTCTGGTTTCTTCTTGCATGTAAACGAGGTTTCCCTCCTTCCAAGTTCCCATGGTTTGATCGACAGCCTTCTCTATCTCTCGTGTGATTCGAGCTTTGAGTTGAGGAGACTTAAGGAAGCTTCCTATTAAACCATGCACTCTCTTCTGTAGATTACCGTTCATTTGAAGTATAGAAGATTTTCCCAGTAATTCGGTGATCGATTTGGGGTAGAAAGGGATGAAGATGCTTCCATTGTTCTGCAAAACCACCTTGTTCACGTCCGGATCAGTGGAAATTATGATGGGTACTCCTAATATGTGAGATCTGAACACCTTCCCATATCTGAAAATGGAGAAGAATTAAGATAAATCGTTTGGTATTGATGGTGAGAAGCAAATAGCAAGAGCCGATATAATTACAAAACGTCAAAACCCAACAAAACTAAAAATGAAGAAACTTGAATATCTAAATTCCCGTGTCAGAAATCAGAAAAAAGATTCCATATCTGAAGTGGAGAAAATCGGAGCTAAAAGCTGCGCATTTGAATGTAAACCGAAAGAATACGTAAATAAACTTTGGAGAACAGAAAAGGTAAAAGACTGAAAGGAGAGACGTGGGTCGGAGTCGGAGATCTTTTTATTTAGGTTACTTCACGTGACATTTTTCTTTCTTAAATTGATTGGAGGCTTGGAGCAAAGAGAAGAGGAGAAGAAAAGAACGCCATTTTCAGTGGGAAATTATTCTTTTTGGGAGACAAATTTTCGCCTGTAGAACTAGAAATATATCTATGGCCAGTATTTCTTCTTTATTCTATTTGTCATTCCTTCAGTATTCAAACAAATTGTACAAAAACATATGAAATATGGAGGAGGTAGATACTATAGAAAGAAAATAAAATAAGAAAAACTATCCAGAGAGAAAAACCAGCTAAAAGAAGAATGTTTTTCCACCACAGTTTTGCAGGAGGAAAACACACTCACACACACAAAAGAAGAAACGCTTACAGAGCTTTGCGCTTTTCCATGAAGCTAACAGGTCGAGAGGTGTAGCCGGAGGCGATGAAATCCAGAGTCTCTCCTATTAGAGGCCACCCTGAACTCCCTCTAGGAATCGCAGCCTTGTTCTCTAATCGTTTCTTGCTCTTCCTCTTCCACCAACACCATCCCACAAAACCCACCAAAACCCAAAATCCTAAGACCAGTTTCATTCTCGGAAGCTGCAGCCTCTAATCCTCTTTAACTTATTACGTCAACCCTCGACACTCTTTGATGAGAATTGAAAGAACTAGCTAGCTAGCAAATTAAACACTCTTTTCACAGAAACCCACTAATCCAATTTCTTACTTCATACAATTGTATGAATGGACACCAGCCCAAACTCCCATTACCTTGTATTAGATTTGAAGTTTGATTGCAGAGAGACAATGGGATCCTAAAGCTTTTGCATAAGAAACTAGCTTCTCGCTCCTTTGTCTCTGAAAGATGCAGGTTCGAATTATAGAGAGGGAAGGGAGAGGAGGCGGAGAGTGAATGACAGTGAATGAGAGATTCGGGAGATCTAGAGTATATAACTTTTAATAAATGAGAAAGCTATGATGGAAGCAGCAAATGCGCCACGCTTATTCATTTTGTCTTCACTCTATGCGGTAAAAGAAAGAACATTAAAACTGTGTCTCCCTCAAGATTTTTATCTGATACACTTGCGAAAAAAAAAACGATCTTTAATTTAATTCAATCCCAATCGAGAGAAGCTCGTCGCGTATGGGACGTCCCTACAGTGTTTCAGTTCGTCGGATTGGAACGCAGAAACGTATATCTGATCGTGTGTTGGCATGAATCCTGTGACACATGTAAGAGGAGCGGAGATGGAGGTTTGGAATTGAATCTGGAAATTTAACGAAGAGAGGTAAGACAGTAAGAAGAGTATCGGACTGCAAGCAGACACGTGAGATTGGTTGGTTTCGTGTACAGAAGCAACAGCAGTGAGCCGAAATCGTCAGTCTCTCTCAAACCCATTCCATCGTCCTGTCATCATCACTCTTGGCCACAGACCCCTCTCCTTCTCTCTTCTTTCATGTCATTCATTTTCATTCTAACTCTGGCTCGGTTCCGGTCCGACCTTTTTCTCAGCCTTTTTTTCTACTTTTAGTATTAACCAACCTACTTCGTCTTGGTCATTTGAGTGTGTCAGTTAGGGGTAATGGGTTAGTCACTGTTGTGTTGGATGCTTCATACTTGTCGCCCAGAAGCCTTTTTAAATTACTTCCATCTCATCTGTTTGATATATTGTCTTAGAGATTGAAGCTTGCTAGCCATTACTGTTGGTTCAATTCTTAATAGTTTTATCGTCAGGTTTGGTTCTATTGTCCAGGGGACAAGCGCGCGGCGATATAAGCCGGCCAGTTTCACAAAAGCAACTCTGCCCTCTAATAAATTGTTCAGTGCAACAACGCCTCTGAGCCTACCCAAGAAACCATCATTCCAGGCTAGGCGACAAGCTGATTTTCCCACCCAGCCAACAGGTTGGACTAGCCGTAGCCGACCTGGTACGAGTTTGGCACATCTTTGCTTTCTGGGTTTTCATCTTCTCTAAAATATCTTTTCTTCCTGTTGGCCTAGTTTGATAATTGATATCTGATATCCATTCCATTTCGTGTCTATCAGCCATTGGCTCCAAAACCTGATCAAAATCTGGTATTCACTATTCATTATTGCTATCTTAACACCATTGTTAAACGGAAACAGAAAAGAAACAAGAAAAATAATTGAAGCCAAACGGAGTGATGTGTGAGTTCAACGTTGTTGAATCGAGGGTCCCTCCCTCCATTAATACGATTAAGACCCTGAGATAAGGATGAGTCAACAGACTGAGCCAAACATTCCCAGCTCAGTTCAAAACCCGAATCCATTTGCAATCTGGGTTGAGAATCGAGACATGACTACATGAGAGAGTCAGCGAAGTAGGGAGTACTGGAGTAGCCGCCCTTATCTTTACATGTAAAAAGACGAGTTGAATCGAGACTGGGCCAGACCTTGTAGCCTTCTTGGGCAATAAAAACAACGAACCTGAACTGGGGACGGACGCCATGAGGCCTGGGTTCAAGTAGAAGCTCCGGTGGGTGGTGGTGGGTCGGGTCAATAATTGCCACACGTGTACTCGTAAAGGCTTGGCTCCGGACACGTGGCACGCAGGGTAGTTATTAGCCTTAATCTTGGCCCCAACATGACGCATGACCCATCCCACTCCCCAGTCTCCCCCCACATTTGGCTTACACGTGTATGTAAGTTGTAACTACCTAGTGTAAAACGAAGCTGAGGCTTGCAGTGAATGGTCACCAGAAGATGATCACCGGGTGTCAGAACTCAGAAGCATCCAATGGTGGATTTGGGCCCACTAGCCCCTCACAGGCCCATTACCTATCCTTTTGTTGGGTCCAACGTGCACTTTTCAGTTTTCATTAATTTTGGTGGGTCTACTCCTCCTCCTTCTCGTGGAAATCCTTCCCTCCATCTTCTCCTCATCAATCTGTTGAGGAGGGAGGCCCATCCTTGCCACCCATGGTTTTCAGGATCGACCGTTATAATAACAGTTACTAATGGCGATAGACTGTAAAATTAAAAGCCATAAAAGAAAAGAGATTAAAAAAAAGATACGGTGAGAAACAACTAACAAGTTCCCAACATTCTTTCTTTAATAATTCATTTTTCTTGTATGGTGAGAAAAGATCCCGTATGGTACGGTTCCACCTAAATCATGAGGCAAAGCACAGATCCTACGTGCGTCATCGTCTCGTTCCCTTATAAGTTACATCAATGTCATATACACGTATAGAGAAATGATATGCTCAATCTAAAGTCTAAACCACTACGGACCAATAACCACGATAAGGCACATCAGCCTGACAAATGGGGCCCACATGTACAGAGGCTGATGTGCTGTTTCATGATTGGCCCACGATTAGAAGTGTGGATTGATTTGGACTGAACCCGTAGAATGTAGGAGATACCCTGGATTTGGCTAATGGCTACCCATTTTGATTTTTTTTTTTCTTTTGATTAGAAAGATACTGTTTCATTCATTCTTCGATTAGTGCTATCCATTTCAAAATTTAGGGTGCATTTGGTTTATAATTAAAATTCCTTAAAATGATCTATTCTCATAATCTATTTGATTCAAACATGTTCATTCTTAAGGAAGAAGAGAAATTGGATCTCAGATATTCCAAACCCCTATTCTCACAAACTAAATGGGCCCTTAGATGTTAGAAGCAGGATTAGAAAATATAAATCTTTGGATGGGTTATAGGGCAATATATATATAAACAATCTACGAGACCGAATCAGCCCCCCACAGTACATCCCCGCCGTGTGGACGTTATGAGGGGCAGTTTTGTGGGGGTTGATTTGAACTCACAATCTACACACAAAATAATCAAAGGTACTAGAATCTGATTCTAGGCAGAGAGTGTAATCTTGAATGAACTGACTTACAGCCAGGCTAGCTTTACCAAAGGAAATCAATGCCACAGAACAGAAGAGCATGCACCGACCCTCAGTACAAGAAATGGACACACAAAACATCCAGCAGTTTCTGTTCATATCCTCGTCAATTAATGAAAGGATGAACATTAATTTCTTGTCTATCCAAACAAACAGATGAGTAATGGATGGCCATTTCTAGTACAAAGGGCGTAATTGGGTGTTCCAATTTGCCCCACATGTTGTTCTTTTGACATGGCATCCATGCATGCATCATCGATATTACAAGTTCTAGGCGTAGTCCCTTCCTTCGGCCATGAAGTGAAAGTGACGCTTGATACAACGACCACACAATGACCAGAGTTTTCTCATTTCTGGTCTAGTCAAGACTAAAGAGCTCCTGGGGGTGTGGCCAGCCATGGCGCTGCTCCATGCGCTCATGCTATCTGCCTGCTCTACATGCCACATGCATAGGAATGCTTGGGCCAACCAACATGTGCTGTGCTGGAGCACTGCCCCAATAAGAGTCAAGGTTCAAAATTTAGATACGTATCAGGATCAATACACATCATATTAGTGGCCTTTCGATATATCTCTACAGAGGGTGTTTTGGGGTGTGACCTGGTTTAGGGGGTAGATGGGTAATCTCTACCGAGGGTGTTTCGGGGTGTGACCTGGTTTAGGGGTAGATGGATCTTAAACTGACCCCTCTGAACCAGTTAAAGAAAAAAAATTACAAAAAACGAGCCAAGATATAGGCCGATATGCCTCAACCGATACATCGACTTGTATTGATATTTTGAACCTTGACAAGAACTATATATGCTCTTAATGTTTTAGTAAGTTTACTAGCTTTTGCTTTTATCTTTTAGGCGCCAAACATTAGGGCATGTGAAGAGTAAGGGCCAGCTCTGGAACCACCACAAGAACTGAATCCTATAAAGCCAACTTGAATCAGACAAAAGAATTTGAAAGGATCCCATTGTAGGACAGATATCTGGTAATTAGAATTAATATGTGGCATGCATGAAAACTGCTGGAATATCAAATTAATTCTTAGATCTAACTTTCTCTCTCTTGTCCCCTACTAGATATCTGTAAACAGATGGGATCGGGGGTCTGGCTTGGCTAATTTTACTAGTTTATTGAATATTCCCAAGCCTGAAATGCAGTTAATGCACCAATTCCATGGTTATGTCCTTGAAATCATTATCCAACAAATGGAAAGAAAGTTCTGTGGTGTAGAACAGTCTAGCTTTAACTCATTAAAACTCATTAAAGCTAAAACAAAGAAATAATAATTTCTATAAACATATTATCCCTGTATCTTACATTTTCATGTATATAGAAAATTAGCTAGGGAAAAACTTTTGTTAATTATTTCATTATATATACTATTAACTTATATTAAGCAAGTATATAGCAAATAAATATAACTAAAAAATATAAAGAAAATCACAATAGCTAAAGGGAGGAAGATCTTGGTTTCAAACTGTTGTTTCCTTGGTTTTTTCTTTTTTCTGAAAAATCAAAATACTTTTCAAGTAGAAATATCTCCCAACAAGTAGAAGTGTGGAACATCTATATCTTAAGGTGCAATGTATACTAATTCAATAATTGACCTTCAGATCCTTATGGAACAAAGCTGCTGACATGGTATGGTTGTTGCTATGCCATCCAAATACATTCCAAGTACCAGATTTTGATGAAATAGAGGCAATATGGAAAAATAAATATATAGAATCATTTGCTGATAGGACTAAGAATCATTTTACATTATGGCATATGGCTTCAAAAAAAAAATTACATTATGGAAAAAGCTTGGATCTAGAGACAGAATCTAGACTAGGACGATCACAGACCCACCTTGAATATTAATGGGGACACAAAATCAGTTTAAATTCTCATTCAATATATGTGGTTTTTAAAGCAAATATTTTGAGGTGGGGATCCATTTCCTGAAACTTTGCCACGTGGTAAGTTAGATGGGCCTAAGCCCACAATAGGTCCAATGCAGCTGTGCCCCCTGTACCAGAACCGTTGAACCAACCCCTTACATTATCCACTATTGGTTTATGGAATCTATTTGTACTGTGTCATCATAACGAAAGGGGTAGAGCAGTGAATCAGAAAGCTTGAGGTGAGGGTAGGTATTCTCAGACAGCACGGTAGTATCAGATTTGAATGAACAGGCTAGAGGCGGGTAGGTAGTTGGATAAGTGTTGGTTTTATAAAAATTGTACATTTATGCAAATGAGGTGTCGTGGTGTAGTTGGTTTTTGCGGTTTACTCAGATGAACGTGTCAACTAGTGGAGGTTATGGTCGTCGGACCGCCGGCGCCGGAGAGGACATGTCCATGTTGTTGGAATGTGAAAGTGAAACATCCCATCTCGCCGTTGTCTGTTGCTGCAGGCAGCAGCGAGCATTCGGTGCCGTATATTAGAGCATCAGATAGCAGATGCTATTGCTGCCCACCTAAGCCATGGATTGGGGTGAGCTAGTATTTCATGGGCCATGGCTCTGATGTCGAGCTCATTGCATTTGCAGCTCTAGTCTTTTCTTCTCTACGGATCATCAGAATAGTAGCTCCGTGAGCCGAACCTCAAACTCGAAAGTGTTCAACGACGATCATGACTTATGACTATAAACTTTCTTTCAGTAAGAGGCACACCGTGTTGAAGCATATCCCAGACCAAAATCTGATGGGAGGAAATTTTCCTTGTGGGCCCGGATTAGCTGTTCTACTTTTACCAGAAAAAAAAAAGGTTTAGCTGCACGTTAATCAAGCATGACAATGAAAGAGTGGTTACTCAGCCCTTAGCACAGTCATAAGTGCAGCTAATTCGAATTCTTTTCTTATACATCCAGATGGAAATCTTGGATCAGAGGTTACTTATTTTAAATCCTTGACACTGGTATTTCAAGGCAACCGCAGTTGTATCATGGCGTGGTTAATTGGTTATCTTAGTCACAGCTCTAAGCCCCAAACTGGGGCTATTCCGATTCCAACTGTTTGGTTGGACAGCATCAGAATCCCATTTCTGTGGAATGACATTCCCCCATTTGAGGGAATCACCATTCCCTGCCTCTCTCTATCCCATTCTTGCTGATTCTAATAATCATTCTTATTTCTATCTGAACCAAACAGATTATGAGAATAAATCATTCCCATTTTGATTCCGGAGGATTTCGATTCTGATTCCAAACCAAACAGACCCTAAGAGGAATGCTAATAAACCAGCTTATCCAACTCTATTAGGAACACTACTCAAATAAATATTTAAATACTGTGGACTTGAAAGAATGCTAATAAACCAGCTCATCACACAATATTTAAATACTGTGTGATGAACTCGAATTTGGTCCTCACAAAAATTGTCCTCACACTGTCCTAGTGTTTTGCAGCCATGCATTGTAAGCATCTTCGTATCTGTATATTCTCAATGCACAGCGCTGCAAGGGATATGAGGACGGTGTGAGGACCCGGGACAATTCTATTTGTGGCTATTGCTGAGGCTTGGGCAACTTAAGAGATAAAGCTCTCTTGCTAGAAAACAAAGAGAATCTTAAAATTAAATCTCAAAAAAGTTTCTAAGATTGTGAGAATAACAAGGGAATAGCCACCAGGCACCACCCCTTGTTTCGGCTAATTTCGGTCCTCAATGTTCATTACTCATGCAGCTTCGATTCCCAAATGGTCCAAGTTCTGTTTGTAGACTTCGAAGCCAAAATTGGATTAAGAGCCTCCCTTCAGAAAATCAATTTTTATATTCATATAATTTTGGGCTTTTCAGAAATTCCCTACAGACTACTCCACCCCATCCCCCCAATCTTGGGATGATAAGGAAAAAGTGTCATTGAATTATTTTTATAACAGATTACAATCACATCCAAAACCCACAGGAAGCAAGGACAAGAGGGTAAGGAAGAAATTTTCAAGTTCTGTTTGCACAAGCAACAGCCGCATCATCCATTTTGGTGTAAAATGAGCTCAGATCTGTTATAGCAAGTGCTTCCCCGAACAATGACGCTTTCGTTGATTTCAATATGTGAACTTCTACATAATCACCAACTCTTGGATTCCGTTTTTCGTCAGTCTCGTCCCGATGTGGGACTGCAACATTCACAAATGAGACTCTGTGGCCCCTATCACTCTTTCCAATGAGTTCCCTCTCAGGAGCTCTCTTGTTGGGTCCTTCTACTAACACAAGTTGGATGGTTCCAATCTGGGAGTCATAGCACTTACCTGTTGTATCACGGAAAGCCTCGATGAGCTCAGTCAACCTCCTCTGCTTCACATCCTCAGGGACATCATCAACATAATTTCTATGGGCATGGGTTCTCTCTCTCATGCTATATGCAAACATGTATGCCATGTCATATCCAACAGCCCTTATAAGGCTTAATGTGTCTGCATGTTCCTCCTCTGTTTCTCCACAAAAACCTGCAAATTAATCCAAGAAAAATGTCAGGAGAGCAAGCATAGCTTTAGCAACATGCACCTTTGCCACAAATCAGACCAAGAAAAGTAATATCACCAAGTTGCTCATGACCTGTGCTATGTAATGGCCATACAACAAGTACGACCTAACCACCTGATCTGTATGTTCATTTGTTCAAATTCTGGTTTGCAATTTGCGATTCACATCCATTAGATAAACAGACTTGAGTCTCATTAGGGCTGTTCATAACAATACCCAAACCGACCAACCCGGTCCGAAACCGAACCGACCCGAACAAACTTAGATATATTATATATATAATATATTTCAGATATTATATATATATTTCAGCTTTATTTCAGAAATATACATATTATATATAAAAAATCAGTTTTAATCCACCAAATCATTTTTAATTTCCAGGCATCCAGCCTTTGCTTTCTTAGACTTGAATCCTTTACTGTTCACACCGAGAGAATCATTCACAAAACCGACCCAAACCGATTCAAACCGACCAGGTTGGTTTTACTTAGTACTGAGTCGGTTTTGGTTTCATTTCTAGGTAAACTGACCAGGTCGGGTCGGTTGGAAAAACGCCCGTAAACCGACCCAACCTGACCCGTGAACAGCTCTAAGTCTCATAATGGCTATTTTGTGCTAAAATGCTAGAGGTCAGGACCGTCAGGTACCCAATCAGGAGAGCACCCATCACAATATCCGTAAATGGATACAGGTAATGATGCAAAAGATATTGCAGTTTTATATTCCCAATATACCACTCAATCAAGAGCATTCTATATACATTTCAACCATGAATGGACACAGAAAAGTAGCCAGATGGCAGACTACTGAAAACGTATTCATAAACCACTAAAATAGAAAGAGAAGAATACCATCATACTCCTCCAAGGACCCAAAAAAAATCTTGAATAAAATAACAAATGGTCTATTTGGATCAATGGGTGGCTATGGTTTTCAGCTCCCTTAGCATATGATATCTAGACTATAAATAACTAAGTTCATAATTGTTGTTGTATCAGACCATTCATGAAGTGATTTTGTCTCTAGTATGGAATAATAAATCCTTACCACATATAAAATCACTGCTTATCCCAACATCAGGAATGGTGCTTCTAATCTTCTGCACAAGATCCAAGTATGCCTCTCGAGAATACCCCCGACGCATTCGTTCAAGTACTGTTGTGCTTCCTGTTTGTGCAGGCAAATGGATACTTTTGCAGATATTGTATCTATCTCGCATTAGATATAGTAATTCATCTGGGAAATCTTTAGGATGTGGGGATGTATATCTGAATCGCATCTCAGGAAATTCTGTGGAGAGTCTATCCAGAAGATCAGCAAAGCGCAGACCCATGTTCTTTACCTTGCACATGCTGGAAAAGCCTTCACTATACTTCCAATTGATTCCTGGTTCAACATCTTTGTCAACTCCAGAAGCATCATTGTAGCTATTCACATTCTGACCAAGAAGCATTACCTCTTTCACACCCTCTTTCCAAAGTTCACCTACTTCTCTTACAATTGATTCAACAGGACGTGATCGTTCTCTACCTCTAGTGAAAGGAACAATACAAAATGAACACATATTATTGCAACCTCTCATCACAGAGACAAATGCAGTAACTGAGTTCTTTGAGATCCTGACTGGACTGATATCGGCATAAGTTTCTTCAAGAGAAAGAAGTGTGTTTATCCCCTTTTGACCATCGTCAACTTCTTCTAACAAACGTGGCAAGTCCCTATATGCATCGGGTCCACAGACTACATCAACCATCTTATCTGCATCAAGAATCTTATCCTTTAACCTCTCAGCCATGCATCCCAGTACAACTACTTTTGGAGGGTGCCAAGATTGCGACCTTCCAATGGACACATTACTCTTCCAGTGCCTCTTAAGAAACCAGAAATAGTTAAGTCTCTGCCACACCTTTTGTTCTGCATTGTCCCTGATAGCACAGGTATTAATAAAAATGATCTCTGCACTCTCAGGAACATCCACAACTTCACCGTAGCCAGCATTTTTCATGACAGATAAGACAATCTCCATGTCATTTATATTCATTTGACATCCATAAGTTTCATGGTAAATACGACCTCTTGGATGCACTTCCGAAGCTGGTAAGGAACTACACAGATAAAAAGGAGGAAAAAGAAAGTTGCAGTTAGGAACATCTATTTGAGCAAGTTAATAAAATAATAAGGATAAGCTATTCCAATCCACTTTTTACTATTGTCACTCCCTCTTGAATATCTTTAGTAAGTCAAATAAGTCAACTTCTAAATATGCAATATGGAGTGGCAATAGCACTATCCTGCCATGAAGGAATATTCACAAATACATAGTTCGTTCCATGCAGAAATTATGAAGTGGCAGAAGCGCCACTAATAAGACAAACAACAAAATGAAAACTTATAGATCATTAAAATTAAGAGAATCTTAAACATTTTAATTACCAGAAAGCAAAATTTTCATAAGTTCATAAATAAAACAAGTAAACATAATGAAACATGTACATTAGGTAAGTAGACAGCACAATAAACTGGCCTTTCTAAAAGTAAGTCCCCAATTGAACTAAAAAGAATAAAGAAGAACCATCAGCTTGTCCTGGAATGGAACATATGACTGAATAAAGTGACTGATGTGGAATCTCTAAATGTCTAATCAGATTGTGCTACTCCAAACTCCAACCATTTTCTTGAGTACGCTGATCAGGAAACTTGAACTGAACACAAGTAATCCAATGTACATACTGTTTGATTCTCATTTTTCAAGCGCAAGCTTAAAATCCTAGGACTCATATTATAAACCCCCTATACCCTTCTATTCTGGGAAAGTATAACCCAAATACAATACTTCCCTTTAGACCCCAGACCCTGCCAGATAGAACATTCACTGATCTTCTAATCCATCAGAATGTCAAACTCCCTGTGGTTACTAACTATCTAGCTTCTCTTAAGGTTTGAAAAATATTTCCATAACCTAAATTTTCTCCAATCATCCAGCCTACTAATTTGCGTCCTTACAACAAAGACAAAAGCTTAGCTCTGAAGGAGTCTCCCCATCTTGTTGGAACTAAATACGCATAAAATATCATATTTATGGTCCCTAAAGGTGTGTAAATCAATTAAATGGAGTGGGAAAGTTGTCACTCAGCTTTTCTGTGAAATTGGGAAGGCAAGTTCCTTCTAGCAAATGGAGCATTGAGAACATCTCATGGACCTAACAATTATTAGGATGCTTATCCTATAATGCACTGCCAGAGTTAGGTTTTAGTTCAAAAGGAGTGTCCCTCTTCCTAAGACTCTGAACTTGTTCTGGAGGAACCTCCTAGAACATTATTTTATTACTAAAACTTTCAACAATTAATAAGGCTTTCCAACTATGCGTGGGGAAAAAGTGGGAGATAACATTAATACAACTAGATAGCTATGGGCAATAAAACCAATAAAGTTGGTACAACCCATTAGTGACCAAGCCCGTAGTGTAATTCCAACAGATTGCCCATCCCATATTTTAGTTCATGTTTTATGGGAGAGTTTGCTAGTTTAGATTGTACGATGAAGTCTAAATGACCCAAGAAACTTAGTTTGGGGCTCAAAAGGAGTCCAAGTGTTCCTTTCCCCATCCTCTCAATCCATGGAAAAAGATTCATAAAAGAATGTTCTGGCACATGTTTAATAATAAAACCTTTGACCTTTCTAGGAATCCTTTCAAGAAAAATATAGAATTTGGATGGCTGTTTTTTGTTGGGAAAACTCCTATACAAGGTGGTGTATAGGGTTGGTGTTAACTAAGGGAGTGACATTGACCAAATTTTCAGAGGATTCTCTACTTGATGAATGGTTTGGATTGGCCACAGGGTGTCTAGGGAACTTAGTTGACCCAATTAGCAAATCCATCCCTCTCCCTCCCTGTTGTATTTATTTATTTATTTTTGGATCAATGACTCATAGATTAAATTTAAAAAAAAAAAAAAAAAAACGATAGATGAGAAGATACAGCAGTCAAGCCACTAAACAGATGGGCAAGACTAGAAGAAGTCTCAAAAGAGGCCAATCACATATACAACTCTAAGAAGAATGAGGTACAACTTTTTTTAAGCTGAATGAAGTGCAACTGTACACGCAATGGCCAAAACGAAGAGGTAGAGTGTATGGAGATGCACTCAGGCAGCAGTGCTTTGGGTGATATGGGAGGAGAGAAATCTGAGAATTTTTTAAGAAAACAAAAGACGCAAGGAAGTGCTGATAGAAGGGAGCATGATAAAGGTGACTTCGTAGGTAAAATCTGTGGGATTGTTACTCAGATTTTATGATATCTTCAGAAATTGGAGGACAGTAGCATCCTCTTCATCAACTAAAAAGAAGGTCTTAAGAGAGTGGGATCCCCCTGATTCTGGCTTCCTCAAATTAAACTTTGATGGAAGTAGTTTTGGCAACCCATAAATGTCTGGAATTGGAGGGGTGATAAGAAATGACAAAGGGACTGTGGTGGGGTTGTTCTCAGGCCCTATTGGAAGGGGAGACTCCACTACAGCTGAACTAAAGGCAATGGTTTTTGGGATACAAAAGGCTATGGAGTTGAGTGAGAAAGCTGGTTGTGGAAGGCGATTCCAAAGTGGTCATAAGCTGGTTAAAGCAAAATGAAAAGACTCCCTGGCTCTATCGAAATGAAATTAAGAAGTTTAAATGCTTTTCCAAGGACATGCAGTTGTTAATACAGTGGACTCCAAGAGCAGCAAATGGCTTTGCAGATCAGCTAGCAAAACAGGGGGTTAACAGGGAACATTGTTTCTGGGCTCAGTTGTAAGGCTGGATAGTTAAAAGTCGATAGTTGGCAAACTCTAAATTCTAGTGGGGTAGCTGAGGCTACTCATTTCTGTAATCTTTCTGAATTTATTAATGAAGTCTTTTTTACTGATAAAAAAAAGGTTCTGTATCTTGAAATAATTCCTCCCAAAACCACTTCAGTGCTGTATGTAATGTAAAAACCAGGGGTGCTACCAACTTCTGATGCTTTATTTATGAAAAAATGGAGAAAAAGAAGTCAGAGAGCCTACTCATGAGTCATGACTTCACATGGAGGGTCAATGACTCAATGCCTAATGTCTTCAAAATAACTAGAGTTGAGCTGTAAAAGCATAAGCCTCAAAATAAATAAATAAGGCCTACACCTATGGATTTTTAGTACCGACTTTCTTTCTGGCCAGGCATTAGCATTTAGAAACCATGAGCTCACTTCTTCATGAAAGCATGGGTGTCTAGTAGACAGGCTTCTAAGGGGAAAAAAATTGTTAAGGTTTGTTAGATTGATATATTTGTAAATAAGAGAAGTTATAGATGAATGCCTGAACATCTATAAAAGGTTTATAAGGTATCCCCAAGGCTGTTAGCTGATAAGACCCCTAATATTGTATGGGCAAATTTTAAATGAAGAATCATAGCATCCATAAATGAACATATAAGAGATGAGGGTGTCAAGATGGATGAATGAAAAATACAATAAACAATAAAACTAGAAAGAAGCCCGTTCATTCATGAGAACCTAGGCATGGTCCCAATGTGTTACCAATGGGAAATCAACTCAGATGGTTTCTTCATTTGCATAGAAGCCATTATTGACCCGAAAGATTTATTGATCCGACACAAATAGAGGTTTCCAAAAGAGCTTCTGGATAAAGATTATTAGCTGCAAATATGGACAAGAAATCCACAATTTGGGGCTACTTCAGGCTTGCACTTCAAATGGATCCAGCATATGGAAACTGGAAAGGCATCACGCAAGTCAGGGATGTTTTTATTATAAAAAATATTGTTTATTTTTCTTATTACCAGTGAGGAATTCCAATTTTGTTTTTTTGCCTTACTTTTCTGGATTAATAAATTATCTTCATTCATCAAAAAAAAATTCCAATTCTGTTTTTGGACAGACTGATGAGTTGGTGACAGACCATTGGGCAATGTTTTCTAGATTTTTTCAGCCTGGTAGCAGCAAGAAATGATACAATTTAGGATTTATGAGCTGATAAGTGATCAGATTGTTTCATCACATCAACAAATGGGAAACTGATTCTCTGGCACACCTTCTAGAAACACTCAACTGGACTTCTATTTGGGGTGAACTGATTCAAGAATCTAGAAAGGCAGAACAAAATGAAGCATTTACAGTGAAGTCTTTCTATGACTCCCTGCTAGGTTCTTCAAGGGAATCTTTTCCTTGAAAGTGGGTATGGCAAGCACACGTGCCTTCAAAAGTCCCTTTTTCATGTCAATACAATAGCTGTCTTGGATAAAATCCTAATGATTAATCATTTGATATGAGATTATGAAGGGAAGAGGTATTAAAAACAGACGCAACCACTGTGAATAAGAAGAGGAATTAGTTCCACACTTGCTCTTTCACCACTCCTACACTTTAAATTCATGGTCCCATTTTTTGATACTCTTTAGACAATGTTGGGTAATGCTTGTCCACCTTCAAACTACTTGTCGAGGTTGCAAATCAGATTGAAAAGTTTATGAGAGATTTTTAGGAAACGGGAGCATGGGGGCTTAGGCATTGGTAATATTAGGTTAAGAAACTTTGCCTTGTTAGGGAAGTGGTTATGGATATTTCCCCTACAGCAGGACAGTTTGTGGCACTTGGTGGTAGTAAGTATTCACATTATGGCAGCAAATGGATGGGATGCTGATATTGACTCTAGGGCTTCTCACTTCTCCCCTTGGAAAGCCATTATTGGAGTCCTACCTACCTTTCGACCTTTCATCAGGTATGATGCGTGCTCAGGCAACAAAATTTTGTTTTGGGAGGAAATTTGGATTGGGAACACTCCCCAAGGATAGGTTCCCAATAATGTATTCTCTTTCTTTAAATAAATTCAAGGTTATTTCCTCCTTTTGTGTGTCTAAGGGTTCATGGAATTTGGGCCTGAGGAGAGGGTTGAGGGACTCCGAAGTGGCTTTTGCATATGAGTTGTTCTCTCTTTTAAGTTCAATTTTCCTAGATCATTCTTGCTTGGATAATAGAATCTGGTCAAAGTCCTCAGGTTTCTTCTCTTGCTATTCGTTTTTCAATGCTTCACTTCAATTTGTTGTTGTGCTTGTTGCTTTTCTTGCTAAAGAAGTGTGGTATACCACTGTTCCACCAAAGGTTAGGGCTTTTTGTTGGGAAGTGGTTCTCCAAAAGATGGATGCTATGGATGTGCATCAAAGAAAAAGGCCAAATTGATGCCTTTCCCCACATGTCTATAGCCTTTGCTTGAGGAGTGGTGAGACAGTGACTCATCTACTAATCCCTTATCCTTATGTTTCTTATATTTGGGAATGGTTTTCCTCTCCCTTTGGTTGCAGGTGGAATCCTCCCTCGTGTGTGTTGAACCTTTTGACTCTAATTTCTTCTAACAACCAAAGAAGAGGGGTAGAGTGATATAGAGAACAGCAAGAGCAGCTGCCCTATGGTCGGTTTGGAAGTAGAGAAATAACAGGATTTTCCAAGGGCAAGAAAGATACAGGGAAGCACTTGTCGAGGGCATTACCATCAAGTTTATACATTGGCTGAAAGCTTTACAACTTTTCTTTTGTTGGCTTAATTAGAGGTTGGAGTGCTATAGTTATCTCCTCTTCCTCATCTCTTATAGTTTAGGAGAGTTGGTCCCCACCTTTACTTTTTAGGGTGAAATTGAACTTTGATGGAAGCTCTCTAGGTAACCCAAGTCCCTCAAGAATTGGGGTGGGGGGGGGTGTCTTCAAAGATGAGGAAGGAAGAATATTGACCCTTTACTCAGGCCCAATCAGGGTGGGACATTCATTAAGGGCAGAAGTAAAGGCCTTACTCCAAGGTCTTAGACCGGCAAAACAATGGGGAATGCAATAGTTAGAAGAGGAAGGAGATCCCAAGCTGGTAACCGGTTGGATGCAAGCAAGAAGCTTGGGAGCATGGTCCTCCAAACAATTGCTAAGAGAAATTATGAACTTACCAAGGGAGCTTAGGTGCAGTTTAGATGGGTAACAAGATCAGCAAGTGGAATGGCTAACGCTTTAGCTAAGCAATGTATCAATAGGGGCAAGGCGCCAACCAGCTGGTTGGTAAGGTCTCCTGCTGGTCGTAGAGGAGGCTTGGGATCGAATCCTGCCTGCACCTGGGTTGGGGGATGGGCTACCCCCTGTTGTGTAGCCCTTCAAACGAAATAAAAAAAAAAAAAAAAAAAAAAACAATGCATCAATAGGGAGGCTTTGTTTTGGGCTTGTTTGTAAGACTGGCTGTCTAATTGTCTATGGGTTCTCCATTCATTCTTTGGGTGGTGACAGTTGTACTGTTATCAATGAAAGTTATCTTTTCCTATCAAAAAAATGCCTAGGGACATCTAGACGCAGATTTCCCCTTGGTTGACTAAAGGTTTCAATATCCAGGGGCCAGGGATTGATTATAGAATCTGTTACTATTTGCATTGTGCTAGAGTATATGCAAGGAGGGGGAAACCTGCATTTTTGAAGGGAAGAGATTTAGGGTTGATCTTATCGAAGGAAAGATTGGAAGGCCGCTGGTGCATTGAGTCTTGATACCTAAGAAGTTTGAGGTTCTATCCCACAACTATTTGAGGACTCAATTGGAGAACATTCTGTTTAATTCATATTTGACGTTAACATGCATACTTGTATATGAAAATCATGGCTCCAACTCATTAACCATGAACATCTTTCTGTAAAGTTGGCATTTTTTTTAAATTTTCCCTTTAATGTATAGTGATACACGCTCACCATTTATACATTTTTGTAGTGACTCCAAGTGGTGAGGTAACTAAGCAATGCTTTGTTGAGTTGAGTTGGGTTAGATCTAATAATACTTGCATTCTCTTTTTGTTAATATTATGCTTCTCTGAGTTAATACTTAATATTGCATTCTGTTATGTTATTTGGAACACTCAAGTCTTTAGCTACAGTCAATCATCTAAGAGGGTGTTCTACACCATGAATACTTTTATTTTACTAAATTTCCATGTCAGCAAAAAATTGAAACACGTCTTGAACTGTGTTTTTGTTCTGAGAAGCAAAAACAAGTTGGCTTTGTCTCAAAAATACAATTCATGTTTTTTGAAAACATAAAAATAATGCTTATTAAAACAAAAACAAATTTTGGAGTAGAGATAATATACGATTTATGAAACATGATATCGAATCACCAGATGAAGACATGTTCTTTAAACCAGATATTCAAAAGCACGTTTTTTTTTTCCAGTCTTGGAAACAAACAAAAAAAAGCGTATACAATCAGGAATATGCTTTCTGTGTTTTTGTTTTAAGAACCAATCTGTTTTTAAACCAGATAGTTTTGAGTTGTATTTGGAACACACAAAAATCGCAAAAGCGTATAATTTTTTAGACCAAGAGTCTGTACAAAGTGTTTTCTTATAAGGAATAATTTGCAGCTTATCTTTCTTTTGATGAATGACGAAATTTCTTTAATGGGAGGAGCAAATGGCGTTAAAGAAGTAAGGAACCCTAGAAGCTGTAGGCATCCAACATTCACGAAGCGCGAAGCATAATACAAAATGTTTCGATATCAGAAAAGGTAAATTCCATTAACGGGCAGAAAATAACACAAACAACAATTACATGGTCTACTGAGATATGCCAATGAGAGCTCACTCTGACTGGGTTTCCGAAGCCGCAACTGCCGCCCGACTGATGAAGTGGTGGAGGCCCGGACCCTCGGTCTTGCTGGAGAGTGCAAACTGTGACTGGGATAGGGTTCTGGATAGATTGAGAGAAACACTGCGTTTGAGTGGCCGTGAAGTGAGAGGATGTAAAAGGGAAGAGAAATGAGATTTGCGGGTGAAAAGGGAGAAGTTCAACTTAAAACAGTGGCAGCTTTGGATTTTGGTGCGGAAGACATAATGAGGTTGATTGAGGAGGGAAGAAAACGAAGACAGGGAAGAGGCCATGGGAGACGGAGGTGTTCTCCCTCTCGTTTTCTCAATGGTAGAAGGTGAGATGGATTCGGCCCTTGTGGTCTTCTTGTTTGGAGAGTGAAGTGTTGTTGAACTTGAACTGAATGTGGATAGAACCTTAGACCGGACAAACCGGATGGGATCTGGATCCGGTCGGACCAAATGCAACTCGGATCAGTTAAACTTCGGATTGCCACTTTTTTTCAACTTGTGTTGGAGATAACGTATCAATGATCAAACTTGTAATTTTCCAAAAATATTATGCGACGGGACATGAGTAAGAGTAATACATGACCTAAATGATGTGAATTTTTACGAAAATAGCTAGAAAACCATTTTATTTTTTTAATTAATAAATTTTTTTAGGGTAAATTTCTTAGTGGTTATAACTGATAGAGGTAACTTTTCACTCCTAATGTCATTCAAAGGTATGATCCTTTGAAAATATCAGCTTTAAGGCATCTTTTTTAAAAAAATATCAGATAGGGGCACTGATATATGACGTGTATTACTATTCACCGTACGGTAATGATATATACATTGAATTTATATCATACAAGACAAAATTACCCTCACCGTTAAAAACCTCCTACTCTGGACTGTTCTTAGAAATTAGAAATTAGGAAATATACTTTGCTCTGTTCATTGATGAAGGTGGTAATCGCCGGTTGCTTTCTGATGGCTTCCCGACATGGGTCTCTGCTGCAAATCGGAAGCTTCTTCAATCACCCAGTGCAGCTTTACGAGCTGGTGTTGTGGTGGCCGCAGATGGGTCTGGTCATAACAAGACCATCTCTCAGGCGGTGGCTGCTGCTCCAAGGAGACTTGTCCAGAACTGACAACAGAGGGCTCACAAACGATCAAGCAAGGGCTCGAAATAGCAAACCCAGCAGTACTGGAGATGGCGCTGGAAGCAAGCCTTGCCTGCATCAAGGAATGGGGGAGACCAGTAGGATACATCACCCACATCGTCTATGTCTCCTCCAGCGAAATCAGATTACCAGGAGGAGACCTCTACCTGGCGAGAGAGCTCGCCCTGCGCAATGACGTCGGTCACGTAATGCTATACTTTCTTGGCTGTTACGGCAGCATCACCGGCCTTCGCGTGGCCAAGGCTGATGTCACGAGCAACAAAAACTGGGCAGGTTTTTACGTCATGAGCAAGGCTAACGCCCAAAAATTCACCGTCAGGAGCTCTTGGATTGCAGCTGCCGGAGTTTATTAGCAACAAAAGGGTGAATAGGGTTTCATATGAAGAATGAAGGCTATAATAGGGTTTATTTTCAATTTTGGAGAGAGGAGTAAGATTTTTTATAGTTTTTCATTTTTTAGGAAGAAGAACAATGGGGTTTCAAAAGCTTCAGTCGATTAACAGGAAGAGAAAGGCGGAGAGATTTCTTTGGGTTTTCGATACATTTTGCAAAAAAAGAGGAAGAGGGGCAGTTTTGTCATAAAAAATGCATCAAAACCATTTCCCATACGGCGGATGCACCTCGAGCTACCTTTTGTTGCTAATAGAGAGCAAAAGTTGCTCTCTTTGTGCTAGAATTTCAATTTCTTAAATTACCATTATGGTTTAATTAATTAATTAGAAAAATAAAGGTAAAAAACTTGTACACGAGTTTGGATCCGGTGGCCACATTCACCCTGTCATACATTGGGAACATCTTTGTACTTTGAATCACTGATAGTATGGCAATCAATGTGTTGTGGTTAGCAACTCAGCATATCTAGACTAACTTAGGTCTGCAACTTGTTCGATCCAACATGAGCCCGATCAGATTCAACTCAAGTTTTTTTGCACAGGTTAGACTTAAATTTTTATGTTGTGGGGTAGGCTCAGGCTAGAAAACTCGAGCCCAACCTGAATTTGGGATGGGCTTGGGTTAAGGCCTCAGGTAGCCTAAGCTTGACCCAAGCCTATCCCAACCCAATTCAAGTTCGACTAAACCTGAGCATGCCCAAAAAAATATGTATGTATGTGTATACATGTACATTTGTAAATAAAATTTGTACATATTTTCAATTAATTATACTTTTAAATTGGATCATAAAATCTAACAAAAAGATAAATACATACAAATATATACATAAATTCTTTAACCCATCCAAGTCAAACTAACCCAACATGGTCTAACTTGGCTTAAGCATGAACCCAACCTGAGTTGTATTGAGTATAAACTCAGGTTGGGCTTAGGTTGATAAGCTTAGGCTTAGCCTTGCTGAGGTTTACACCTTTAGGGGTGGGTCTAAATGACCTTCAATCCAGCCCAACTCATAGAGTTCCACCTCTAATCATGGTTTTCAAAACCAGACCGGATTGGACGGTCATACCGAACCCCCCCCCCCCAAAATCGTTGATTTGGTTAGTAAATTGCTGACCCAGGCAGCCGAACCATTCAATAGTTTGGTCGGTTTTTATTTATTTTTTGTCAGAACGGGTTGTTCGTTCAGTTCGAATGGTTGAATTGTTCGACCCGGGACTCAAACCCCTGATCTCATTGTCCCATTCGGTTTTAAAAACCTTGCCTCTAATACAACCCTTTATTTTAATTTTTTTGGTAAAAGACTTAAACCTCCATTCCATCATTCTTATAAATTAAAATAAAAATAAATAAATTTATAATATAGAATATTTTAGACCATAAAATATGAGAAAATTTCCACTCTCCCATATTAAAAAAATTAAATTTAAAAATGTAGAATACTAATATATATATATATATATATCTATGGTCGATTCAGGTCGGTTTTGGTTGATTTACAACTAGCCAAACCAAAATTGACTTGCCTGGTCAAGTGGGAAATTATAAACCAAAGCTGATGAAAATACTAAAAAACGCAACCAACTCGTGCCAAATTGATTCTAGTTGGTCGGCTTCATCAGATTGATGAACAGTCCTACAAAAAATAACATCAGGACAAATGAGAATGTATTAGGGGCAAAGTTAAGTACCCAATTTCAAAGGGCAAATTTCTTAAACTACCTTAAGGTTTAGGAGATTGACTAAGTATACCCTTATTGTTTCATTATTGTCTTAAAGTATCCCCACTATTCCTGACAATTGCCACCACCGTTAAATCATAAGGATGTGTTTGGTTGCGGTGCAATTTTATTTGCACTAATACAAAGGTATGGGAGTGCAAATGAAAAAAATGCAAATTCTCATTTAATTTTATGAAAAAGTACAGACAGACCTAATGCAACTTTCTAAATTCCACTACAAACCTATAAACATTGAAATTGTCAAACACCCCCACTATATGTACCAATGCCCGTGAATTAGCATCAATTCCGAACTGGCACCTACCCCAATTGTACTTTAGGCCTCAAAATTATGACCCTTGGCTAAACCATCATTCTCCCTTAATTTTATTTTGGGTTTTACTTTATTCTACTTCTTGTCTTAATTTACTTCATTCATATATTGCAATCAAACAAAATAAATTAAAATTTGAAACAAAAATAGGTCAAAATTCATTCAAATCATTTGTACTGCTATAGTTTTACATCATTACAAATTTATTTGTATTGCAATCAAATACAGCCTAATGAAAAAAATAAAATAAAATGTCAAATTTGTTCTCCACTTTTTTCTCAAATTTTACCGCTACGCCCATTCTTACATCCATCATCCGCAACATCGTCGTCACTACTACGTTCCTTACATCACAGACAAGTAACACCGGGTGAGAGGAAGGGGAAGAACCCTGCAAATCTTTATAGGGTTCGGAATCAACCTGCTAAAACCAGACTTTCAACTCCTCCCGTCCGTCGATTTACAGCTGAAGAAGAAAGAGGTGCTACCGTCTTTGTTTCTTCCGTTTGCTCCCATCGGTGGGTTTTGATCTTGTTACGTAATATGAGTATTGCCTCTTAAATAGATCTGATTTATTTGAAGCTTCTCACAATAAAGAAGGTTCACACAACAAGACCTCACCAGCAACTCCAAGGGTCAGCAAATTGGGCAGGGGAGTAACTAAATCAAATGCCAACTCACCTTCTCATCTGCAAAATCCACGACTTTCAGTTTCAATTAACCGATCGCCCAGATTAGTTGACTCAAAGCCTGCAGTAGATCAGTGATCCCCAAGAATTACAGTTACTCCTGATGTAAGTTGAACAAAAAACTCTAGAATCTAAAAGCATGTAAGTTGAACAAAAAAGCTCTAGAATGTAAAAGTTGGATATCCTCAATTTTGTGTTTTTTTTTTTTTGGAATTTCTTTGGCTTCTCATTGGCATTGTCATTTGGTTTGGATTTTAGAAACAACCACGAGTGCTGAAGGGATCGAAACTACAAGTTCAATTGAATCTTGCTCAGGAAGATTTGAACAAGGCAAAAGAGAGATTAGCTACTATTGAGAAATAGAAAGATTATGCTCTTGAGGAATTGAAAGAAGCCAAGAGATGAGGCAAATGAAAAGCTTGGGGAGGCCTTACCGTAAGCGGTGGCCATGGTTTTATGCTCAAATGGAAACAATCCCAACTCTAGGATTTCGTTGCTGTAAGCGCTGGCCATGGTTTTATGCTCATTATGATTTCGTGGGTAAGCATTCGACCGGAAATTCACATCTTGAGCGGTGGTACGAGGTTCGCTCTGGGACTCACCACAACCGTGAGCGGTGGTCTTCCCGCTTTAGTTTGTGAAAGAAGGCGGAATTCGTGCTGAAGTAGGGAGTGAGAGAGGGGCCGGATTTTGGGCTTTCGAGGCTGTTAGGGGGATGGTGTGGGTGTTCAGATGCCATTCTCAGAAAACAGAGCTCAAGCCGATGGTTCCATCTCTTTGCGAGAAAGTCAAGGAAAGTGAGAGAGGGAGAGGGAGATTTAGAGAAAAGGGTATTATTGAGTTCTAAAGTTATTTGTACATCATATCATGTTACGTGTATTCAGATTTTAACGGAATATTAACGAATTTAATCGTAGGGTAGAGTTAGTTACTTTATAATATTTAAATAATAAAGGTGGTGATGATGCACAATCCGGCCGATCTTAGCTGTCAACGATCTTGCCTCTGAACTGAGTGGTAGGGACCTGAAACGGAAGGAGAAGAGAAGCTCCGGGGAGAACCCGGTGTAAGGACTCCGAAGCTCAAGTTAGAGTCTTTCAAAGGCAAGATAGACCAGATAGCGCAAAAGTTAGCATACCTCGTTCCTGGGGGGTAGGAGCCTTTTATAACCACCTCGCGCACTCACTTCCAGGCTTCCGTCAGATCGGGCATGATTACTTCTGAACTCCTGCCAGTTCGGATGTCATTTCCTCTGGCCGGACAGAACCGCCACTGCTCCTTTTGTCGGAACCGTCTCTGCGGCTAGTGACGACGGTTGCAGGTGGCGGTAGCAGGAAGCCGTTTGAAGTGTGGCTGTCAAGCGTCAGATCCCAAATCAGTCAGGTGCGTCGCCCTTGGATACGGACGTCCTTGGTGTCGGGTACGTTTGGTTAGCCTGGTGTTTCGGAAGCGAAGGGTTGGAGTGGCGAGCGAGGTGTCTTGAGTTCGGTTTGGAGTGTTCCGAGCTGCCATGGGCCAGCTCGGGTCAACTTTGTGAGGCTTAGGGCTCAGTAAAGTTCGTGCTCCTTGCAGGGAGCTCGGGTTCTCAGTAGGGAGCTCGCTCTTAATAGGGAGCTCGGACTCCCAGTAGGGAGCTTGCTCTTAATAGGCAGCTCGGACTCAATAGGGAGCTCGGGCTCCCAGTAGGGAGCTCGGGCTCCCAGTAGGGAGCTCGGGTTCTTATTTAGGGAGCTCGGACACTTAACAGGGAGCTCGCTCTTAACAGGGAGCTCGGGCTCCTAGTAGGGAGCTCGGGCTCTTGCTAGGGAGCTCGGACTCAGTAGAGCGGTCTGGAGTTCGGGCTCGGTAGTGAGCTTGGACTTGCTTCCGATGTTCGCTTCGGGCGCTCTACTGTCCCGAGTTGCTTGCCTTTGCCACGTGTCGGGCGATTGCGAGGTCGGGCCAAATTTCCTTTCATCAATTGCCCCCCACTCCCTGCGACAAGGGTCCTGTCTTGGCGTGGGGAGTTTGTAAGGTAGCAGGAGGGTTTTGGTCCGTGCTGAGGGCGCTCGATTTAATTTGACTTTCAAAAAAGGGCACGCGTTTGAGAGACATGACGGCAGTCGTTCGAGAGTTGGGCTGCAGACGCTCTTATTGCGAGGAGACGTGCGCCGACACCCCGTCAGTTTCGAGAAGGTGCATGCTGACACCCGTCCGCTGACAGGACGTGCGCGACGCTCCGTCAGTTTCGGAAAGACGTGCGCTGATTGGTCTCGAAAGACGTGCAGTTTAGCACGGCTGTGGGCCGTTGGATTGGCTTCGATCTGGGCCGTCGCTTTCCGGCTGCTGTGGAGATAAATAGCGCGCGGGGGGGCCCCTGTCCATGCTACTGTTGTACATCTTGAGCTCGCGCCAAAGTTTCAGTTCGCGTCCAGGCTTTTCAGCTCGCGTCCTAGGTTCCTTGCTTGTTCGAGCTTTCGTGGTCTGCTTCAGTCTTCCTCCCGGGTGAGTGATTTTGGAATCCCGTTCCGTTTCCCGATGTCTAGTTCGGAGGGTTCAGACTGTTCAAGCGGGTTTGATGTAGGTTCTACGAACCAGTTTGCGTCCCCCGGTAGTTCAAGTGAGCCCGATGTAGGTCCTGAGGAATGGGTTGGGCCTACAGCCCGAGGTGCTTTGGGTAGGTCGGCGTCCACCTCGCGTCGTGGCCGGGTTGTAGATCAGTTCGACCCTTCGACTATGACGCCTGAGGGACTTCAATCCCTCATAGACTACTACGACTTGCCCGGGGAGCACGGTTACTTCATCCCTACGGGCAGCTTCCCTTGGGAACACGGTCCTAATGAGATCGTGATTTTCCGGGAACAGCTTGCTGCGGGGCTGCGACTGCCCTTTCATCCTCTTCTCGTTGAGGTTCTAAACCACTTCGGTGTGACGGTCGGCCAGGTTCACCCGAACTCTATTAGAAATTTAGTGGGGACGATCTCCTTATTTTGTGACGAGAACTTTCCTTTGGATCTGGAGATTTTCTCCTCTATTTTAATGCTGAAAAAACAAGCGGGTCCCCTTCCTGGGCATAGGCGGGCATACTACCTGTCTCCTCGCCCGGGCATCAAGCTCTTACACGGACTCCCTAATAAGGTCCCGGCGTGGAAGCGGGACTATTTCGGGGTGCGAAGTGCGTTGGGGTGGCCGTTCCAGACCGGCTGGGGGATGGCTGCTCCCGATTCCGGTATCACACTTGATAAGGAGACGGCGAAGGGCCTCTGGCAATGGGCGCGGCTTGGGCTGGATTGTCAACGGTATCTGATGGAGGCCAAGCTTATTGCTGCGGGCCTGAGTTCGGGTAGGTTCTTTCCCTAGCGATCCTATCTTGCTCTTCTTTTACGTCTTACTGATGCTGAACTCCTTTTCGCAGGTACGATGGACTCTCGAGGGACCCGAGGTGGGCACTTGTTCCAGGGCATGAAGAGGAGAAAACGGGTGGCTAAGCGAGCTCGCGCCGAGCCATCCCAGGGTGCGGAGCTCGAGGTGCCGGATTATCCGGCAGAGGAGCCCGAGATGGTTCCTCCTATGCAGGAGCCGGCGGGGGCTCCTTATGCCGAAACCACACACACGGGGGCTCCCGCCTACTCCGAGTCTGCCCATACGCGAGCTGGGCCGTCGGGCTCGGAGGCCCTGGGGGGCTTCAGGAGCGTGCTGTCGCCTGTTCATGCTCTTCAACGGAGTAAGGAGGCGATGTTTCCCGAGGAAGTTGCGGCGTGGACCGAGCTCCCTCTGCACCAAGTGGCCTGCCGTGCTGTTACTCATGCCATGGTGGTAAGTGCTCCCTTCTTACGGAGAACCAGGTCGCCGACGCGGAAGTTCATCTTCTTTACTCGCGCGTTGTAATACCGAGCTACCTTTTGTTGGTAGGCCGCAGTTCGAATGTGCGCGAGGTCTCTCACTTCGTCCAGAAGGTCGAGGTTGGTGCGTAACTCGCCCTCGTTTGTTTGTTCGTCGTACGCTTTTAGTTGCAACGTAGGCACTTTGATTTCCGCCGGGATCACCGCCTCGGTGCCGTAGGTGAGGTTAAAGGGGGTCTCTCCTGTGGCGGTTTTTTCCGTGGTTCGGTGAGCTCATAGAACACTTGGTAGTTCATCTGCCCACAAACCTTTGGCTCGGTCTAATCGTGCTTTCAGTCCGCAGAGGATGGCTCTGTTCATTACTTCTGTTTGGCCATTTGCCTGCGGGTGTGCGACCGACGTGAAGTTCTGACTAATTCCCATACTTTGGCACCATTCTTGGAACTTGATATCTTCGAACTGTTTGCCATTGTCAGAGATCAGTACCCGAGGTAGCCTGAAGCGACATACAATGTTCTTCCAAAAGAAGTTCTGTATGTTTCGGGCTGTAACTATTGCCAGGGGTTCAGCTTCTATCCACTTTGTGAAGTAATCTACTGCCACCACTAGGAATTTTCTCCCGCCTATCGCTGGTGGGAATGGCCCCAGGAGGTCGATGCCCCATTGGGAGAAGGGCCATGGGCTGGTGAGGTATTTGAGGTCGGCAGCGGGCTGATGGTGGATGCTGGCATGCTTCTGACACTTGTCGCATTTTCTGACGAGCTCGATTGCCTCTGTCTTCATTGTCGGCCAGTAGTATCCTTGTCGAAGTGCCTTTTGGGCGAGGGCTCTGCCCCCCAGGTGTCCGCCGCACAAGCCATCATGGATGTCGCGGAGTACCAGCTCGGCTTCGGTTGGGCGCAAGCATCGCAGATAGGGGAGTGTGTAGGATCGTCGGTACAACCGTTCGTCTATCATGACGTATTTGGCTGCCTGGTGCTGCACCCTCTTGGTTGCGTTGTGGTCCGTAGGGAGGGTTCCGTCTAACGGGAATCTCGCGAGTGGGTCGATCCAGCTCGGCTCTGCTTCGATGACGGGAGCGACCTCTTCTGCCCCACCGAGAATGCTGGGCCGAGGTAAGTCCTCTACGTACACGGTTCTCCTGGCGTTGTGGCTCGTGCTAGCCAGTCGGGACAGGGGGTCGGCCTCAATGTTCTCTGACCTCGGGATTTGCTTGATGAAGTGTGACTGGAAGTTGAGCAGGGCCTCCTTTACTTTTGCCAAATGTGCAATCATTGTGAGCTCGCGCGCTTCGTATTTGCCTGTAACTTGGTTGACCACGAGTTGTGAATCACTGCAGATAACCATGTGCTTTGCTCCGACCTTGTGCGCTAGGTTTAGCCCGGCTATCTGTGCCTCGTACTCCGCCTCGTTGTTGGATGCCGCGAACTCAAAGCGTAGTGCGTATTCCAGTTTTGTTCCGCTCGGGCCGCGTAGCACTATTCCAGCCCCGCTGCCTTGTTGGTTCGAGGAGCCATCTACGTGAAGGATCCAGGGCTCCTCATCCCAGTTCGCGCTTGGTCTAAGCAGGAGGGATGCCACACTGGCTGCTACTTCACGGGGTTCGGACTCATTTGGCTTGGGAGCTCCGAGTTCGCCCGAACTGGGGATCTCGGGCTCGACCGGCTCAGGGGCTTCGAGGCTAAATGTGCATTCTGCGATAAAATCTGCCAAGGCTTGGGCCTTAATGGCGATTCTTGGCTTGTACTGGAGATCGTACTCGCTGAGTTCGATGGCCCACTTCGTCAGCCGGCCGGAAACCTCGGGTTTGAGTAAAACTTGTCTCAGAGGTTTGTCGGTCAGGACGATGACGGTGTGAGCCTGGAAGTACGGGCGGAGTTTCCGTGCTGCTACCACTAGTGCATACGCTAGCTTTTCTATCTGCGGGTACCTTGTCTCTGCTCCCTGCAAGATTTTACTAACATAATATAGTCTCGGGGGCGTCCTTTTCGTGCTCGCTTGGCCGATCCGCTTTATTAATATTATTGTTGTGTTGTACAAAGTTCCTTAAGTATCCGCGACGGATGAGCCCCTCTATTTCGTCTCGGAGGTTATTGCACTGCTCGGTACTGTGACCATGGTCCCTATAGAAACTACAATACAAATTCTTGTTTCTTTCGTTCGGATTTCCCTTTAGGCGAGGTGGCCATTTCACGTACGGGGCGTCCTTAATCGTCATTAAGATCTCGGTACGCCTCGTGTTCAATGGCGTGTAATCCATCCGAACTGGCAGGGGAGCTCGGAACGACTGGTTCGGTTTTGGGTCCCGGGCCGGGTTTTTTCGGTCGGCTGAGTTAGAGGGCTCGCCATCCCTCTTTTCTTTTCTCATTCCCGCCCTCGGTTCGCTGGTTGATTTCCTCCTCCGTCCTCATGAACTTGTCCGCGAGCTTGAGGAACTCGGCCACGGTCGCGGGCTGGTTGGCTACCATGTGCCATTTGAACTCCTTGTGCGTCACCTCTCTTTTTGCTGCGGCGAGCTGCACCGCGGGGTCTAACCGCGGTATCTGTAAGCATGCTTCATTGAATCGTTTGATGTAGCCCCGTATGGGTTCTCCTTCCCTTTGGACTACCCCGAAGATGCTTTCCTCTGCTCTCGGGCACCGTTTGCTGGTGACAAAGTGTGCAGTGAAGACCTGCATGAACTGAGCCCAACACTTTATCGACCCGAGGGCCAGGTTCCTGTACCAAGTGCGGGCTACCCCCTTGAGGGTGGTGGTGAAAAGCCACGCACATGCACGATTCGCTGGCTCTGGCGAGGTGCATTTGGGACTGGAAAGCGTCAACGTGGTCGTTGGGGTCGAAGGACCCGCCATACTTGTCTGGAGGCGGGAGCTTGAAAGCTCTAGGCAGGGGGACTGCTAGGAGTTTTGACACGAGGGGGAAGGAATTGAGAGAATCGGGGCAACTCCTACCTCGTCCGAGCTCGTCTCGCCTTTGCCTCTGAGCTCTGATAGGATGCGTGTGGTGGTTCGTCGACCTCGACGGCGCCTTCGTTGCTGAGTGGGCCTTGTACTGGCGCTGTTGGCCTCCGTGTTGCCGAGCTCGATGGGCCCGAAGTGCTGGTAGTCCACTGCTGCCGGTGCGCCGAATCGGTTTTCCACGAGTGGGAACTCCGGTTTGGAGCCCCAAGGTGCCGATCTCGCGGGCGAGGTTCCTGACCCGCCTGCGAGCTACGAGGAGGGGATGACTTTTCTCTCTCTCCGGCCTGGGGACGAGGCCTGACTGTTTGGGGGGATCTGGGGCCTGGAGGCCTTTCCTTGGTGGAAGCGTCCATCCTGCGGAGAGGCCTTGACTGGCTTCGGTGCAGGGTGGCGAGGTGGAAGTAATGGTTGGTTCAGTGGCAGTTGGGGGAACTGCTGTTGATAGTGATATTGGGAGAGGTTGTGCAACACTTGGTGCTGGTGAAGCTGGTGTTGCTGGAATTGTTGCATCTGGGCTTGCATTGCCCACCTGCACTGCGTTAGGTCGTCCAACCGATTTTGGCTAGCTGCCAGGGGGATGGTGGTTGGTTCAGTGAGGGTAGTTTCGATGGGGAGAGGAAAGGGGATGTTTGTGGCAGGTAGGTTTGCAAGTGCCACTGCTTGTGGCGTATTCAGATTGGGAATTCTGTCCACCGAGAGGGGGATGGTGAACTGTCCAACACACACCACGGGAACTTGAGGCTGTTCCCCGGTGGTGTTTGTCTCTGTGCCGCGTCCGGCGTTGCTGGAGGAGGCCATGTGTATTGAGTTTTTCAAAGAAGAAGAAAGGGGTGTGAAAGTTTTGGAGGGAGGCCTTTTGAAGCGTTCCCACAAACGGCGCCAATTGATGATGCACAATCCGGCTGATCTTAGCTGTCAACGATTTTGCCTCTGAACTGAGTGGTAGGGACCTGAAACGGAAGGAGAAGAGAAGCTCCGGGGAGAACCTGACGTAAGGGCTCCGAAGCTCAAGTTAGAGTCTTTCAAAGGCAAGATAGACTAGATAGCGCAAAAGTTAGCATACCTCGTTCCTGGGGGTAGGAGCCTTTTATAACCACCTCGCGCACTCACTTCCAGGCTTCCGTCAGATCGGGCATGATTACTTCTAAACTCCTGCCAGTTCGGATGTCATTTCCTCTGGCCGGACAGAACCGCCACTGCTCCTTTTGTCGGAGCCGTCTCTGCGGCTAGTGACGACGGTTGCAGGTGGCGGTAGCAGGAAGCCGTTTGAAGTGCGGCTGTCAGGCGTCAGATCTCAAATCAGTCAGGTGCGTCGCCCTTGGATACGGATGTCCTTGGTGTCGGGTACGTTTGGCAGCCTAGTGTTTCGGAAGCGAAGGGTTGGAGTGGCGAGCGAGGTGTCTTGAGTTCGGTTTGGAGTGTTCCGAGCTGCCATGGGCCAGCTCGGGTCAGCTTTGTGAGGCTTAGGGCTCAGTAAAGTTCGTGCTCCTTGCAGGGAGCTCGGGTTCTCAGTAGGGAGCTCGCTCTTAATAGGGAGCTCGGACTCCCAGTAGGGAGCTTGCTCTTAATAGGGAGCTCGGGCTCCCAGTAGGGAGCTCGGGTTCTTATTTAGGGAGCTCGGACACTTAACAGGGAGCTCGGGCTCCTAGTAGGGAGCTCGGACTCTTGGTAGGGAGCTCGGACTCTTGGTAGGGAGCTCGGACTCAGTAGAGCGGTCTGGAGTTCGGGCTCGGTAGTGAGCTTGGACTTGCTTCTGATGTTCGCTTCGGGCGCTCTACTGTCCCGAGTTGCTTGCCTTTGCCACGTGTCGGGCGATTGCGAGGTCGGGCCAAATTTCCCTTCATCAAGTGGAGTTAGTCAATTAATTAAAAAAAAAAATAACCATTTCAATAATATATATTCATTGGCTTGGACTTACAGACCTAGTCTATTTTAATTTTAATTAAACTTAGGGTTTGTTCGTTTCTTCTTAATTCTTATCTTTTAATAGGAATATAAAAGAAAAATAGTTGTTCGTTTCCTCTTATCTTTTAAAGTATAATCATACAATTTTTTGTTTTTCAATGATACCCCTCCCATAAAGACAAACAAAAATTCTTATATATGGAGTCAAAATGGATATTTGATAATTTTCAGAATTCAAAATTCAGAGTTCAGAGCAACATTATCTACATTCAAAGTTCAGATGAAATAAAAATTCACCAATATCAATATACTTCTTAATGTATTATTGCACTTTTAAATGTCAAACTTCAGAGCAAACGAACAGACCCTTGGTCTAACCTGAACCTGACCCCTAAACCATACTGAACCATCTGAAGTAGACAAGTTTTGTTTTTAGACGGAACAATTATAGCCTTATAGGACTAGCAATCTCCAACCTATCCCATTTGACCCACTCAACCCAACCCTCGTAACCCATCCAAACCCAATCGTGGTCAAATGAAAAGGGTTAGGTGAATTGGGTCGAGGGTATCCATAAGGTCATGGCGTGAATAATTGAGATGGGGCTGACTCAACTGATCGAGCAGATCGAGCATAAAAGATGGATCACTTTCATCCTAATAAGCCTATTTACAGACCAACCAGTTCAGAAAATCAGATTGATCCACAAGCATATTTCTGGTGTGATGTTCAGCTTATTACTCAAATCCATCTCCATCAGGCTCAAATGTTTGGGGAGGGGAGTTTGAATATTTGAAGCATGGTTTTTAAAACTGAACTGGTGACCGAATTGGTCAGGGGTTTGGTTACCGGTTTGAACAATTTGACCGTCTGACTCAAATGATCGGTCTATTCTGACAAAAAAAGTAAAAAATAAAAAAAATTGAAAAATGGTTAAAACCGTTTGAACGAACGGTTAACCGGCCAATTCAGCGGTTTATTGACCAAAATCTACGGTTTTGAAAAAAAAATGGTTTTTGAAAAACGGAACCAATTAGATGATCGATTCCCAATTTTTGCGGTCCGACTGTCCGGTTTGGTCCGATTTTAAAAACCATGATTTGAAGTTGCATTCCTCTCATGCAAGCCGTACCTGTAGGAGATGAAATGGGTCTAATCTGAGCATCGCATCTGTGACGAATTTAAGCAATCCATTGATTGCGGTATAAATATTGAAGTAAGATAAATTTTGAAGCAGAATAAAGTAAAATAAAAAAACAAAAAATTGCACTCGCATGCATATTTGTATTAGTGCAAATAAAATTGTATAGCAAATGCAGTCTCAAGATTTTGAGTGATTTTGATTTTTGCTTTTATTATAAGTTTTTAAATGTATTCAATTCTTTTTTATTTTGGTAAAGGAACATTTATGTGTGTTGGTGTCATGCCATATCAAGCATAGGGCTGCAAATGCAAAAGGATCAGATCAAACTAAGGTTTAAAGTATCGATACGTATCATTCTGGGACCTCTCCGATATGCCCCTATAGTGGATGTATTGGGGGTCTGATCGGTTCAAGGGGTGGAGGAGGTCTAAACCGGCCCCCTTAAACCAGTTTTGAAAAAAAATAAAAATAAAAGTAAAAAAAGGTATTGATTCACCTGATATTTTGAACCTTGGATCAAACATGAGTACAAACATGATAATGGTTCTCTGAGTAAAAAAGGAATAAATGAGAATGGGGAGGTTAAACGGTCATATAGTCAAGTGGAAGATGTTGCTCCTTGTTTTTTTAATTTCAATGAATCAAAAGGGATAAGATGGAATATGAACAAGCCCACTTAGGGGGTGTTCTTTTTTTAGATTTTGAGAGGGGGAAGTTGGTAAATTCCCATTAATCAAGAAATCCATGTTTTTTTTTAAAGATTTATGTGGGGGCTAGTGAAATTTTATTTTCCTGAGTAAGTGATGCCCATCTCCTAAGTGGGTAAATAACTTTCCCACATGGGGGAAAGTTTCCAACACCTGAATGAGACAAAAATGCCCCTTTTAATAATAATTTTTTATGGTTAAAATGGTGATTTTCTTTTTTACTTGGAAAATAAAAAGAACATGGGTAAATACACTTACATGAGTAAGTGTTTCACAGGAAGAACTTACCCAGGTAATTGCATTAATTTGAAAAAAGAATATGAGATTCTTAGTCAATGGGAACCAAATCCCATTGACCAACTTTCCCTACTCTCAAAATCCAAAAAAAAAGAAAGCCCCATAGAGTGAAAGTTGCCAACACTTGAATGAGACAAAAATTTCTCTTTTAATAATGGATTTTTATAATTAAAATAGTCATTGCCTTATTTATATGGAAAATAAAAGAACATGGATAAACTCACTTACCTTGGTAAGTGTTTCTTTAAATAAGTGCATTTACTGGGTAAGTAACTTATAGAAAAGTGAACAGGGCCTTAAAGTCAAGAGGGTCCCGGGAAGGTTCTCCGGCCCCCATTTGACCATTTTCTTGCCACCACATGTGCATGTAATGCAATTAATTACTACCATCTCTCAGATAAGCGTGGAAACTTTTTGTTCTTGAGTGCGCTTCGGACCTTTGGTTAGGTTACTTGAAATTAAAAGTCAGTAAAAGTGGGCTTCCCTAAAAAGTGAACAAAAGAAAAGTTGTGGGGAAATCTTTTAGACACCCTTTATTCCTTTCATCTCTGTTAGGTTTCCCTAACTTCCCCCTCCTTTTCTTCTTCTACCCACCCCCTTTATAAGGAAACTTAATGTGCAATCTTACAACATTTTGTGCCTGAAAAAAACATAAAAGTTAGGTTTATGAACAATTGCAATAGGTAAAAAAGAGGTTATAAAATGAGTAGAATTAATACAAAATATACGCAATGTAATTTTAATAATAATAGGAATGCAAACCATGTTGTATTTATGATTGGAAACCAAGAGCCGACTTAATGTGACTTATTTCATTACTTTGGTTCAATGATTTATAACAAAGGAAGCTGAAAAAAAAATATGATGGTGTTTGGTATGGCTTTTCGTTTATTTGATAAACGGTGCTAGTTCATCACCATGTGGGCATTTGTCCCAATATGCTATTTTGTACACCCATTTATCTTATAAGCATTTGTCTTAGTTTATGTGTAAATTAACCATTAGGGAAAGCTTTATTTTAACATTTCCCCCAACATAAATGTGTTTATTTACTGTTCTGCTTATGTGGCACCTAGTGGCATCTAACTGTCAATAAATACTAGAAAAACATTTATCAACCACATTTCTCAATTTTGAAGACAAAACAAGTACAAATGTTTATTTAATAAACAAAAGCCATAGCAAACATCCTCTATAACAACGGAAGGATTGAGGACGATGTTGCCCATAGAGTTAAGTTATGATAGACAAAACCAAGGGAGTGCATTTAGAGTATTATGTGATAGGTGGATGCTTCTTTGGCTAAAGGAAAATTTCACCAAACAATTGCTAAGCCATCTATGTTGTATTGAGTATAGCGTTGAACATTTAAGAAGCAACATGTCCAGAAAATATTAAAGTGTTTAGATGGATGAGTGGTAAAATTAAAAGAAAGGGCAGAAAAATGAAGTTATAAAAGAAACCTATGAATAACCCCAATAATTAATAAAATGAGAGAAAATAAATTGAGATAATTTGGTCACATGAATAGAAGATCATCTAAAGCACTTGTTAGAAAAAGTGATATGATACAAGTTGAAGGGGCTTTAAGAGTTGGGGGAAACTGAAAAGGGACTTGGGTGAGTGTAATGGGATTCATGTAGTATAATAGAATAGAAGCCTGATAGGATTCATGTAGCTAAACCCATATAGTTGGGACAAGGGTTAGATGATGATGAAAACAGTAAGGATACTATTTTTCTGGAAGTACAATTAGAGAGGAGAACCGCTGTTTTTTAAGCATTGGTGCTGGAGTCAGCATATACTCTTATCACAGGCACAACCGCCGTGCATTGGGAACATCTCCCATGAATAATAACAAACAAGTACGGAAGATGTTCCCAATGTATGATAGGATGTGTGTGTGAGGAGCAGATCCGGTCTCGGGAGGTGACGGGTTCCTCACAAATGGGCGCCTCATAGGCACATCCACCATGCATTGCGAACATCTCCCATAAATAATAACAAATAAGTACAAAAGATGTTCCCAATGTATGATAGAACGTGTATGTGAGGCGCCAGGTGTGAGAAACAGATCCGGTCTCCTCATGGAGGGATTCGTTATTGTCCAGTTGAAGGTGTCACCAGGCTGCCAGCTAACTTGTTGATAATGTCTATAGCTGATTGTTCGTCTATACAGTTAAAAAGTAATCCAATGTTTAGACTTTAGAGAGAATTTATAAGAAATGGTATTGAAAGGTTGTTCTTTTCTTTTTGCACCAAGAGCCACAACGGGAAGAAGAATGTCTTCCATTCCCATTTTGCTTTGTTCTTTCTTCCCTCGCTTTCTTTTGATATTCTCATTCACTTCTTTATTTATTCTTCCATTTCACCGGCGGTATCTCAGCACCTGCTGGAGTCACTTGGCAACTAGCTAGATCTGGATGAATTAGAAATCTTCCGGCGGGTGGCTAGCTAGTTGGCTGGTAGGGGAGTAAATGGATTGGATCAATGATTCGATCCGATCCTATTTTGTTGGATTCTGATAATCCCTCAATTGGATAATTAGATCCATTGAAAGTTGAATTGGATTCTGACCACTCCTTTATGATCTGACCTTATAAAAAGACATATTAATATATTTGTTTATAAATATATTTATATTGCGTTTCTGTAAATTTGTTGTAAAAAAACATGTATATATTAATACATATGATGAAAATAATTGAAAAAAATACATATATTTTTTGCATTTATTTATATAAACTTGTATGTTTTGGTTTTCTTTTAATAATTTATGACATCCTTAATGAATTCATATTCAAATCACCATTTGTGAGATCTAAACGAATCGGATCTCGAATATGTGCTATTAGATCAGATTTGGTATACCCTGGTTCGAATCTGATATGATCCATTTGCATCTCTATTCGCTGATCAAAAGCTGACCATGATCTATTGGCCACCACATCACCCTCTTCTCATTTGATAAATTACATGGTGATGATCAAAATAATTAAGACGTGGCTAATTAAGAAAAAGGGTCCTTTAGGTTATGTTTGCTTTAATAGAAAATAAGAGAAAAAATAAAAAGTTGAAGAACTTTCCTTCGATTTACTGTTTTCTCCTTGAAAGACTTATAACAAACCAACCAGGATCATTATGGTAATCAATATCTTCAAAATTCATGAGAGGTTTTAATTGGTCAAGGCCTTTTTGGGTATCATGTCTTTCAGGCATCAAATTTTTCTGGAAAGAATCCATCGTATTCATTTAGGGGTTGGAATAAGAAAGCCTAGACCCTATTTGAAAGAACTTTTGCCACATTTATAAATTTCAGTCTCTTGCGCTATGTTTGGTTTGAAGAAAGAATAGGAAAAGGAAGAGAAATGCAGAAAAATTTATATAAGATTTGTAAAGTTTTTTTTCACTTCCTTTCCTTTTCTTATTTTTTTCCTTCAAATCAAACATAGCCTTAAATCCCTAAGCTTTGGTACTTGGAGGCCTGGACTAGCAAAAAAGAAGAAAATATCACCGGAGACTAGACCAACTGGACCAGCAAAAATCAAACTCATCAGGCCACCAACACTGTATAAATCTCTGGTTTCATATGGAACACGCGCCCCATCCTAATTCCTAACCATGTATGTGCGTGGGGGATCGGATTGGGATCATGGGACCTCTAATCAAAGGGCCCCACTCCCGCTGGCCCCATCTCGCTTGGTCGTTGTAACTTGTAAGTCCCATCTGACTTCTGACACCAATCCAGTGGTCAAAAGTTCACTCCGCTTTCTCGAATGAACAAAAGGGCATTCCCGTAACTGCAATGCTGGGAAAGTGAGATCGCGTAGTCAGGTAGACAGGTACACAGAAAAGGAGGAGGACAATATCGCCATTTAATAGGAAGAAAAAAATATGTAGGGGTAATTTTGTAATTATACCTTATCAGAAATAAAATAAATGAAGAGGACAAGAGCCTTACAACGAGGACGGTCCCTCCTAGTTTACTCGCTGCGCTCGCACTCCGGTTCGCGCTTTCCCTTCTCTCTCCTTAACCCACCGCACCCATCTCCGCCTCGTCCAAGAAGCATGACCAGCTCCTCCGCCACTGCTCGCAAGGTTCTTACATTCTCGCCTTTTCCGATGTTCTCTGATTTCGTCCAGATTTTCATTTTCTGAATCAATTGACCTATCTATTTTTCTCATTTGATATTTCTTTATTTTATTTTATTTTATTTTTTACTTTTTATATTGAATTCGTTGTTTAGACTCTGAGCAAGATCGCATGCAATCGGCTCCAGAAGGAACTCGTCGAGTGGCAGGTTAATCCTCCCGCTGGGTTCAAACACAAAGTCACTGATAACCTCCAAAGGTTAGGGTTAGGGTTATTTAGTTCTTCCTTTCTTACTTCATTTCTCTTCGTTCGCTAAGATTTTTCTTTTCTAGATCAATTTTTGTTTTTATTTTTATTTCCTTGCTTGAGTTTGAGTTGTGGACCTTGTGGTATTTCATTTTTGTTGATTCATAGGTGGGTAATTGAAGTAAATGGAGCCGCGGGAACTCTTTATGCTAACGAGACATACCAACTCCAAGTTGATTTCCCCGAGCATTACCCTATGGAAGCACCGCAGGTTCATAAGATCAACTTTTTTTTTGTATCTTTTGGGGTAAATTTCATGAAATTTCTCTTTTTGATAAACTTCTTTTGGTTGGACAGGTTATTTTTCTCCCTCCTGCTCCTCTGCATCCTCACATTTATAGCAACGGACATATATGTCTAGGTAATTTTGGGGGATTTTGTTTGCTTCCACATCTAATATAATCATATTTATGCTGACGTGGGTTGTTTAGTGAGTCTTGTCTTCACTAGAATCTAGATGCTTGGAAGAATTGTTTGCCTCATTCTTAATAATGCCCGTGACGCCTTTATCCATTATATTGGACTTCTTGGAAAATTATTCTGGTTATGCTGTATATGATGACGGGAAATTTTGCTTTGAATGGAACAATCTATTTGTGTTCTCTGATGATGCACTTCTTTGCCTCCATTCTATGCAAGCTAACTGTGGTGGGTTAGATTCTCTTGTTTTTAGTTGCTCTAATTCATAGTGCTTATTAAGTTTTTGTTTTTTTATATCCCCATTATGATGCTCGGTTTTACAAATGTAATATGGCTCAGACTGGAAGATAAACCTAAACTGTCATGTAATAACAGTTGTTGGTACAACAATTTAGTTGTTGAAATAGAAAACTATTTGGAGTTTATCTCCTTTATCTGTGCCGTGTTGACATTGTGTTCATAATCCTTTTTCTTGGTAAAATGCTGTTTTTTATGGTTTTGAAAGGGATATCTGCAACAGACGGGCATTTTTTTTGACAATAGACACAGGAGTTGTCATTTTATGTTTTATTCTGTATGTCGACATTTGTGGGAGGGAGCGGGAAACAATTTCATGGAAAAGTTGGAGACGCACTGGGAAGAACTTAATCTAACCAGGATGAATGGAAATCTAATATTGTTTATGTACCTAATGTCAGTTTGCTGCATGGTGCAGAGCAATTCATCCAATAGAGTTACTGCTAGGCAATCTGTTCCACATCTGCATTTTGAGGGACTGTCTTTCTTGATTGATAGAAAAAAAGACTATCTTTCTTGCAGTAAGGACACAATAGATCAAAGAGGAACTGCAAAGAACCCAGGAGTAGAATATGTTGTATGGAAGATTTAGGAGCATTTTGATGATGCATTACTTAGAAAATAGGACTAAGCTCAAAAAAATAAAATGATTTGTTCTTAGAACATGTAATAAGAAGAAGAAGCAATACAAAACACACACACACACAACTGATCAGTAAGGAATGTCACAAATGGATTTTTTTTTTCTTTAGCATATAGTGCTTTTGAGGTTAATTAAAGCACCAAGGTGTATTAGTGAGGTAGATGGAGTTAAGACAGACAGACCCAAAATTGACATGGAAATATGTAGCCTCAGATTTGAGATATTTTGGATAGATCACATTCATATGATTCTGATTATGTAGAAAAATTTTGTTATACTAAATGTAGTGTAAGAAAAATGTAGCAATTCCCTCTCAGCTACTAAGTCAATGAGAATTCATATTGCAGCTTGTACGAGAAATTCTTCTTTTGATGTGGACCAGCTATGTTACCCTAAATAAGGCAAGGACATAGAATGGGCAATGTGGTGTTTACAGATGTTGGTCAGAGGTTTGAACTGTCCAACATGGAGAGAGAACCCACATTGAATTCCATTCAGTGTACTGTTTCATAGGATTTTTAATATTGTTCAAAGTAGAGTTCGGTGCCGCATATGCATCCAAAGCATTGGAAGTAGGGTCACAACTTGGGGCAGGTTTGAACTGTCCAACATGGAGAGGACCCACTATAATTCTCCGTTCAGTGTGCTATTTCATAGGATTTTTAATATTCTTCAAAGTAGAGTTCAATGGCGCTCATGCATCCAAAGCATTGGAAGTAGGGTCACAACTTGGGCAGGCTCATGTTAAGCAATTATTAGAATTTGAAGGGATGCAGCCCAAGGGCCCAGTCCTGAATGCAGTGTAAATACCTTGGATTGGCTCTCTGACGTACAGTCCTATTGGGAGAGGAGAATGGACCATGCTTGTAAGTGGGCTCACATGGGAAACTTTCCCTTATGCTTGAAACAGTTTGATGAATGAAGTAAACTGAATAATTCCACTTGGTCAGCTTAGATGGTTCAATTATTACCAGAAAAAGCTCAGCTGGTTCAACAAGGAGAATTTTAGCTTCTTTGACCTTAGGAAATCCCATGGATGTTCTAAAAGATTAATCTTATTTGATAGGCGGGTACTTCTAGAAAATAGTATTGCAAAATAACTTAAAGAGGACAATAATAATTTCAAAGTCCTTTTTGTGTAAAATATGGTAAATATCATCAGGTTTTAAATAGATGGAAAGCCACATCATTGCTTTTCTTTAGGGGTGATCATTTGTAGCCCAGCCTGGAAGCCTAGCTTGGGCCTAGGTTTTGTGTTGAGGCCTAGCCCAGGCCTTGGCCCAATACCTTAGGCCTGGATCAGTCCACAATATCATCCCACTTTTCTTTACCTTTTTTCTTCCTGCAGACTGATGGCAAAGAAAATCTTGGTACTTCCTCAACTCTCTTTCGCTTAATTTTGTATGATTGCTCTTTGAGTTGGATTTTTTTCTTCATATTTTTATGGTTGTTCTCTCTCTAGTGGTGATTCATTCTAACAAGTTCTAGGTTAATTCTGGTTAAGATGGTTTTTTATCAGTAATAATTCAAATTTAAATGTTATCCCTATGCTTGCATTTTCTTGCCTCTTTCCTTTGTCTCTTAAAATTTTTCTTGTACATAAGCGACAAACTTAGGGTAGCATTGAGGGAAGATTATATGTTATATGAGTTTGTCCAGAAGTTTAAATGCAAATTAGAATTATTATAAAATATACTAGCATATAAAAAAGAGGTATAGAAAACTGGAAATGCTATTCCCAACTTGCAAGTGCCACCTTGAAAATGAGAAAGTCGTAGAATTATTATTCATCAGTGACCTTTTTTCATATGGAGTATTTGGAGATGACTCCAATTATAGCATGGTGCCTCTAATCAATGTTTTAGAACGCAGAGGCGTGATGTGAGGAGTTCCATTACCTGGAGGCGTGAGGCATACTTTAGATTGCAAACTACGTTCTTTTTTCCCCTTCCCTTTCTTTTCCTTTCCTTTCTCTGTCTTTTTGTACGAGGTCTGCATGAGCCGCATGAGGCATATGCCTTTAGCATGCCTCAAGCAACAGGCGTATGGGGCATATGCCTCTGAGGCAACAACTCTGGCATATGCCTCAGGGCATTTTGGGGGCACCTCACTTGGAGGCACACCTCCAGGTATACATGATACACCTCTCATGCCTTTTAAAACACTGCCTCTAATAGAAGTGATAATTGATGGCTAGATTAAGTTGGACATAAATTTTGTGTTTTGTTTGGTTGATTGGATTATATGGTTTGCCGCACTAGAACCAATGTTCAGAAATGGCCGATTGCTTAGTCCACACGGAAACAATGAATACAAAGAACTTCATATCAATGGATGAAACATAAGAATGCTCTACTGATGGAAGAAACAGAAAAAGGAAACAAGAAAACAAGAAAAGGATACTTTCATGGCATAGACCTTATAAAGCTGATTGTAGTGGTCACAACTTAAGACATATTGCAGTACTATTTGGCTGGCATGGTAATATAAATTTTGCGATGATTTCAGTTTCTTGAATTATTGTGGAAAGAGCATTCAAGTGATGTCTATAAACTTGGTTAATTTTTTACTTAATATAAAGTCTATATTTATCTTGTATATTTTTCCCTGTTAATGTTTTTTTTTTTACATTAAAAAATGTTATGAATATAAATATAATTTATATAAAAAGGATGATGAATGCAAATAACTTCATTCATTCCCAAGATGGTTATTTGTTTTTTAAGAGTTAGAATGGATGCTCATAGAAGAGGGGGACCATGCCAATTAAATTTATGTTAACTTCATGCTTTTAGCATAATTCATTTACCAATTAGTTCAGTGCCCAAGTACCTATAGTTTCCATGCTGTGATGCATATGTTTGCAGGAGGTGTTTAAAAGCATCCATGCAGAGTATTATAGGTATCCATCGGTAGTATTTAAACATGCACTTGAGGTTCCAATTTATGACACCCTACCCTTTCTACAAATTGATCTCTAATTCCACTCCGGTCTTTTCTGTGAAGCAGATATTTTGTATGATTCTTGGTCTCCGGCGATGACTGTTGGTTCAATCTGTATTAGCATTCTCTCCATGCTATCAAGTTCGACTGTGAAGGTTTGGATTCAATACATTAGGTGTTTTAATTGCATCCTGTCTCCAATCGAGATAACAGACTTCTCTGACAGAATTTGGTTTCGATTGCAGCAACGCCCTGCGGATAATGACCGCTACGTGAAAAACTGTAGGAATGGTAGATCTCCCAAGGAGACCAGATGGTGGTTCCACGATGATAAAGTGTGATGACAAAATGATCGACTGCCACGACACCTTTCTGCTGGTTTATAGTTGAACCAAAGAAAGCTGATGGTGACATATCTCATTTTCTTCTGAAAGGAAATGTAGAAATTAGGGAAAAAGGAAAAGGAAAAGAAAAAGCATCTGCGATGGCCTCCTGACTCTTGAGAAGTAGGGGCTAAGAGCGAAGAGCTTCTGTAAAGTTGCAGTGCCTGGTATTTGTAAAGGATGAGTAGTCTATTGTTCAGCAAAATGTATGACCGAAACAAGCTAGTTGTTTGTGGTACTTTGCCCATCTTTGTTTCACTTTTAATGTTCTACTTCCTTTTCCTTATTTATTTTCTCCATCATGATAGTCGATTCAGTATTCCTTCTCTGGTTGATACTTGTGCTTTAAAAAAATGGGAATGTTGCATGTGTTTCTAGGGACTAGTAAATATATACATGCTTTATGCACGGTGATTTTAGTTGATAATGATGATGATAATGTGTATAATTTTTTCTACAATTTTTATATTTTTATGTATATAAAATCGTTTGTTATTTATTATATTTATTTTTTGTTTAATATGTGAATATATAATATTAGAGACGTTTTCAATTTTTTTATTTTTATTTATATTTATTTTAAAACAATTATTATTTAATTATGATACCATGGGTTGACCCATTTGAACCAGATAGTTCAGAGGTTTTATTTTTGGGTCAATTAAAAAAAAACATGGGTTTGGGCATGAGAAAATAGGGATCCTCCCATACGAAAAAGGTCAACTAAATTAAAGAAGGATAGTTTGGGCATTTGGAAATTAATTGACAGAATGTTAATGGAGGGGGCCTTTGTCTAACAACCAAAGTTCAAGGGGGTATTTATCGCAAAAAATAGTGTAGGGTCTTTGTCACTGATCCTGGTCTTTGTAATTTACCCAATAAAATATAACAAAAAGAAATTTTAAGTTTAGCTTTATAAAATTGCAAAAATAAGACAAAAGCGACTTAGTTTTTGGTAAATTTCTTATTTTTCCTAAACGACAAAGATTATAAATTGAATGCTAGTGAAAAACCATTTTAGGAGCATTTGGGCAAAAGTTAAACAGAACGAGGACCGAGTTGGCACAAATTTCAGTTGAAGGGAAATTTTTTGTAATGGTTCTATTTCACATTAAGTGAAAATTTAAAATTGTCCGTATCAGTAATTTTCCCTTTATTTTATTTCAATTATAATACAAACAAACAAAATTTGAAACTCAAGTAAATCAAAATTCTCATTATATGAGAACAATGATATTTCAATAACTTTTATGATAAGCTTTTAAAATTGTCAAAAATTTTGGGGAAAGTTTATGTTATATTCATTCTTATTTTATTGACGAGTTTCAAGTTAATTCAACTCTCGACTTTGGATTAACAGATTACATCATACATTCATACTATATAAACATAATAAGATAATTTTATATAAAAAACTGTAATATGTACAGGTCAGTTGGTTAATAAAATATGATTTCAGGCGTAGGTCTCGAATACATAATAAAATGTGATTAAAGCAAACAAAAAATAGTTTTGGATGGATGTCACTTGTGAAATACACTATTTTGTCTTTGGAATACATTGTATTTGTCAAAAACAGAATATCTGGGGGTTACGAACAAGCTGTTATTTGTAAAAAATAGAGCATGGCTTTTAAAACTGGATCGGATTGGTCGGTCGGACTGGAAAACCCTGGAATTGGTTAGATGATCGGTTCTGTTTACTTTAGAATTGTTATTTCGCCAAAAACCATTGATTTGGTCAACAAACTGTTGATCCAGACGGTTGAACTATCTAACGGTTTGACTGTTTTTTTTTTATATATTTTTATCAAAATGAGCCATCCATTCGGTTTAAACGGTCAAACCGTTTAATCTGAAAACCAGACCCTTTCTGATTTAACTTGCTGTAAAACGAAACGGCTCAAACCTTCCTCAATGCAATATGGAATAACAGCAATAAGAAGCCACATAACATCAGACGAAGAAGGGAAAAGAATAAATACACTACATTGATTTTTAATCCCATACTTTCTCCGTTTTAAGTTGATTTTATTTGTGTGTGGGCGCTACCTCATAAAGAGGGAACCCAATGCAAGCCAAAAAAAAACTAAACAAACATGCCTGGGGTCACATCAAAAGGGTTTTCCCACATGGTCTAAAAACTTTAGCACTGATGTCATGCATTATGCAATATTTTTAGAATGAAATCGTTGAAGTAGTTTTTATAGGTCTAAACGGTTTGGAATTTATGTTTTTTAATAGAAAACGGTAACTTTTATTAAAAAAACATCAGAACTTACAAACTGTCACCTACAAAGAGCAAGTTACAACACAATCCAAAACAAAGTCTCTTTATTCACCCCTTGCTTTGCAAGTAAGGCTCAATAATTCTCTTACAAGGACCAAATTCAAAGACTATTTGTTTGCACCCACTCTACTATTAATTTGGAGTCTTCCTCCACTTCTAGCTGTTGCATACCCAAACGCTTTGCCAATTTGAACCCTTCTTTTGCTCTAAGTGAATCCCCCACACTTATTGGACCGGAGTACATAGCTAATATTTTCTCCCACATCTCTAAAAATTCCCCCAATTCTAAAAGGTCCGGGGTTCTCCACACCTATTGGAACATTGATGCCAATTTGTTTGTTTGTTTTTTTTCACTGATTTAGGTCAGAATGGGCAAAGAGTAACTGGATTGTATCCAAATTTGACCTTAGTTTACGATCAAATTGACATCAACTCCACTAGACACCCATTCACAGAGAGATGTGGATAGGGTTATTGTGGGCAGAGATCTGGATTGCTAAATTGGAGCTAACTTTTCCCAGCATAAAGCCCAGCCAGTTAAGACCTTACCTTGTCTGAATTCGTTCTACTTTTAGACTCTAGAGCATGACTGTGTGTGTGAAAGGAGTTATATACGTCGGAAAGAAATGTAATACGATAGCATATTTGCATCACGAACTCAAGCCAGGACAAAAGTAGGCAGCTGTCATGAAACCTTATCACCATTGAAAACTCAAATTACTAGATGGGATAAGGTTTCCTGAGCTGAGTTGGGCCACTACCACCACCAGTCCACCATATCGTGAGAAAGGAGTGGCTGCTTGAAATGTCAATACCCAATTGGTTAGATTAAAGCACTACAACAATTTGTTGATCCTGGGGAAATCCAATCAAACGGTGCCAACCTCAAGTCAAATTAATGAATTCTTTGAATGGGAAATCTGTATTGAAACAAGAAGATATCTCAATCAGGTCACAAAATGGGTCCTTTTTTTCTCTTTTCAATTTGCAGTTGACACAGAAAATGAAGCTTCCTTCACACACATATGCAATTGCCCAAAACTTTCCGTTCACCTTCGAAGACTTATACGTACATACACCTATCTATATACGCAACTTAAGAAGAAGAAGAAGAAGAAGAAGGAGAAGAAGAAGACATGAGCGACTTAAGGCAGCGAAGGGTCCGAACCAACGGAATATGGATGAATATAGCAGAAAAAGGAAGGGGACCTCTTGTGCTTCTCCTCCATGGCTTTCCTCAGCTCTGGTTCTCATGGAACTACCAGATAACTCAATTGGCTAAACACGGCTATCGTGTTGTTGCTCCTGATATGCGAGGCTATGGCGATACAGATGCACCACCCGATCCTGCTTCATACACAGTAATCCATCTTGTAGGGGACATCATTGGCCTGCTCGATGAGCTCGGCGAAGAACGGGTAACTTTGTCTCCTCCCCATCTCACTATCTCTGTCTCTCTCTCTCTGCTGTTCACATCTTCAGTACTTTTCAATGCCTACCCTGAGCTCATCTCTTCAACTTCGTACAGGCCTTTGTGGTTGGCCATGACTGGGGTGCCGAGGTTGCATGGTACTTGTCGCTCTTCAGGCCAGATAGAGTTAGGGCCGTCGTCAGCCTGGGCGTCCCTTTCCGGCCATACGTGGCGGTCAAGCCCATGGAGATGATCACTAAAATGTATGGGGCAGGTTTCTTCCTTTCTCAATTCCAAGTAAGAAACATCTCCTGATAAATCAGTCTGATTTAAAGCATCAAATCTTGGGTCTGGGGCTCTGTGGCCTACAAAGCTTGGCACTTGTTCCTTGTTTAAATAATGAGAATTTTCAGTTCCACTTGACCACTTCCATCCATGTTTCTCAATTCTATGATCTGAGTCCAATTTCAATTCTTACATGTAAGACTGGTTTTCTCTGATAGAATAACAGATGTATGATTGACGTTCTCATTGTAGGAACCGGGAAGAGCGGAGAAGGCCTTTTCTCGCTATGATTGTTTGACAGTTATGAAAAAGTTCCTACTGATTGATGCACCTGATCATGAAACTGCTCCTCCCGGTGTTGAGTTCATTGATTTTCTTGATACCCCAATATCACTCCCACCATGGATTACAGAGGAAGAGCTCATATTTTCTGCCAGCAAGTTCAGAAAATCCGGCTTCACTGGCCCTTTGAACTACTTTCGAGCAATGGACCTGTAAGACAACTTACTTGATATTAAAATATCTGTTACAGTAGGTTCCATTTTTAGCGTGGGATATTGCCTATGGTGATGATTTGGTTCATTTTCGCATTGCCCTGAATGATTTCTTCTGGCCTCAACAAAGCCATATTTTTTTTGTGGCATATAATATAAGGCAACCATCAAATTTTCTTTTTTCCTCTCTGCAATATTGAATTCTGGATAATAGAATGCTAATGACCTGGTGAGTTATTTCAACTTGACATTGATGAATGAAGCTTTCTCTTTGCTCTCATTTCTAGTAAGCAACAGCAAATTTCTTTTCAAACTTAAAATACTTTTGCACTCTTATTTTTCAGTGCAATGTTTTAAAAATCAAACCAGCTGGGTAAAAGAAGCCCCATGAAATAGACTTAATAGAGAATGAAGCTAAGAAGACATTTTTGGCTTTATAGAGTTGGTGACAGTCCACCTTTCAGCCTACTGGCCAGTCTGTGTCCTTTACAGGGCAGAGGCAGAATAGGTTGGACTGACCGATCTCCTTTACAGGGCAGCCTCTGGTTTAGTTTCCAAGATGTCGGTATAAGAATAATTCCCAAAATTGTAATAATAGGTGAACAAGAACAAAATGTAGGTCCCTTTCTGAATGTCTTTCAACCAATCTATATGTCTTGGGTTTAAATTTGGTTTTCCCATATAGGAATTGGGAGTTTCTTAAACCATGGCAAGGGGCAAAAATCACTGTTCCAGCAAAATTGATAATTGGTGACAAGGATGTCTGGTTTCACACATTTGGCACAAAGGAGTATATGGAAAAAGGAGCCTACAAAAATTTTGTACCAAATCTTGAAGTTGTTTTCATCGACGGCCACCGGCATATCCAACAAGAAAAAGCTGAAGAAGTCACTCATGAGATTCTCTCCTTTTTTAATGATCCATCTCTCATGTAATCAACTTCCATTGTTCCTTTCTATTTTCTAGTATAGTATAATCTCCTCTGCTAAAACATATCTGTTGAAGAAGCCATTGCTGAGATGTAGTTTTGTTCTGGGAGCTAATGCAGAGGTGCTGTTAGTTCCACTGTAAAGAATATTGCGAGTTGTTCTGGCCAGAAAAGTCTAATGTCTAGAGTTGCAAAGGGTTGTACAATGTCATACATATATAGTAGTTATAATGAAGAGAAAATGGTGATTGTGCATATGTTGTTTTATATGCCCAAGCAATTGGTTGACAGTATCACGACTTTATGTTCAACTTCTGGAATAGGAAATGGGAACTAAGATATCAATATCATCCAAATTTCCCCAGCATGGAGCTTTTGTCCTGTATTTCCAATCTCAATCCAGTTCCCATCTGTCATGAATGGCCGGCCAAAACATCATAAAATTAGTGGGCCCCAAATGGTAGAAAGGTTTTCTGAGATGTCTGGATCTAAAATTATCATATGGTGGAAAAAGGCAGGGGTTTGGAAAGAACTGGTAATGTCTGAACCCTAATTTGTTGAAAAGTTGTGCCCTCAAATCAACTCAAAGCCAATCAAATAATTATAATATAAGATCAAACAATGAAAATTTTCAAATAGGAATTTATAATTGCAGATAACCATTCCTAATCCCGTTGGTGGGTTTCATTTTCGGATGAGAATTAAAGGAAATGAAGCCTCGCCGCACATATCAAACATGTTACAATTTTCAAAGTCTATATCTTTTCCAATGATGGACTAAGCATTCCAAACTGTTTCTGAAAATGAGCTAATTAAGCCGCCACCTTTGAAAAATCAAGTCTCTTTTACAACCACTTTATTTTAAATGCAAATTCGGAAGCAACCACCAATAACAACAACAAAAAGGAAGAAGTAACACGAGTGACCTCAGGATCTGAACCAATGAATTTGGATGAACATAGCAGAGGAAGAAAGGGGAGCACTTACACTTATTCATGGCTTTCCTCAGCTTTGGTTCTCTTGGAACTATCAACATAACAGATTGGCTAACCATGGGTGTCATGTTGTTGCATCAGACATGAGGCCATGGCAATATGGATTCTCCACCTGATCCTGCAGCTTCTTATACAATGCTGACCTCATTGGCCTTCTTGACGAACTTGGCAAAGACCAGGCAACATCTTGTTTCCTTTTTCACTCTGCTCTGAACCCCAGAGCCTGTACTAACCTGCTCTTGTGAACTTTGTAACAGGCCTTTGTGGTTAGACATGATTGGGGTTCTCAAGTAGTCTGTTTGGGGATAGCTTTGGCTGTTGGGGCCAACAGCATAGGCTGTTGAGAGTGTTTTTAGGCTGGGCACGCTCACCTATTCACTAATTTACCCACTCTCATGGTAATGTGGCATTTCCAAAAACACGGTCAACAGCCTATGCTGTTGGTCCCCAACAACCAAAGTTTTTCCGTCTGTTTGGGCCAGATAGAGATAGAGAAAAAGAAAATTGAGGCATGATTAGGCTATCTTTGGTTTGATGGAAAATAAGAGAGAAATAGAAAGTTGAGGGAAAGTTCTTAATGAATTCTGTGAAATTCAGAAGAACTTTCCCTCAGCTTTCTGTCCGTCTTATTTTCTATCAAGACAAAAAACAGTCTTAATGAATATTTCGCTTTCCTCTTGACAGGGATGGCAGGATTGGTTGTTGGATCTACTTAATGAATAATAATATGTTCTAGTTCTGAAAAAAAAAAAAAAAACTAACTTGGTTACTTATTTTGGTAGTAAAAAATGGATGGTATTATTAGTTTGACTATGAAACTTACTATATAAACTAAAATAGATTATCATTCTTTTTCTTTCCAATGTCAAATAGAAAAGTCGTCTCAATTATCATGAATACTAGGCTGACTTTATAGGGAGCATGAGTTTATGATTTTACATTCATATGTAAAACCTCTAGTTTATTTTGCACTAGTCTTAGATAAATTGGCTAAACATATTTAAGAGCAGTCTCTATGATGCATGATGTTTGCCAATGACATAATATCAATTGATGAAACTAGCGAGGAGTTAATTGCAAAATTAGGTTTATGGACAACTGCATTAAAAACAAAGGTGTTAAAAACAAGTAGGGTTGCTTAATATTAATTCATTCTCATAGTCAATCATGGGGGAAAATTGTAAAGTAACTATTAAGCATCCAACATTCTTTGTATTCATAAAGTGAAAAATACCAATTTTCAAAGTACTTTCTTCATATCCTTTTTACACCTAAGGAGCATGTGGCTCGTAAAATTAGAGCAAGATGGGTAAAATGGATTGATGCTTCAGACCAAAAGAATGACACCTAAGGAGCATGTCGCTCACAAAATTAGAGCAAGATGGGCAAAATGGAGGGATGCATTTAGGCCCCGTTCGCTTTTTGGTAAGTTACTTACCTGGGTAAATACACTTACCCAAGTAAGTGTTTCCCAGGAAAGACTTACCCAGGTAAGTGCATTTACCCGTGTTCTTTTATTTTCCATATAAATAAGGCAAAGACTATTTTAGTCATAAAAATTTATTATTACAAGGGGCATTTTTGTCCAATTCAAGTATTGGCAACTTTCCCTCAAGGTGGAAAAGTTATTTACCACCTAGGATACCTAGGGAAAATAGACTTTACCTAGTCCCCACATAAATATGAAAAAAGAACATGGGATTCTTGGTCAATGGGAATCAAAATCCCATTGACCAGCTTTCCCCCCTCTCTAAATCCAGAAAAAGAACGACCCCTTAGAGTTTATGTAATAGGCAAACACCACTTTGGCTAAAAGGAAATTTTTATAGGAAGGTTGCAAGACCAGCTATGTTGTATGGAATAGAGTGCCATACAATTAAGAAACAATGTTTCCAAATATGAATGTAGTAGAAATGTGAGTGCTTAAATAGATAGGTGGTAAAACTAGAATGGACAGGGCTGGAAATCATATTAAGGGATTTGTGACTCGCTTAAATAAGTGATGAAATGAGAAAATGTAAATTGAGATGATTTGGTCACATGTATAGAAAACCATCTGCAATACCTATTAGGAAAAATGATATGTTATAACTTGAAGGGGTTAGAAGAACTAGGGACAAACTGAAAAGTACTTGGGAGGAAGTAATAAGAATTGATTTAAATGCCTATAACTTAACGGTTTAAGTGCCCATAATTTAATATTGGATATAAAACCTTTAGTTTAGTATAATTAAAGAAAAATAACACGCTCATTGAAAATTAAAAAAAAATGCAATATAATCCAAAACATGTTTCTTAAATACTTTTTTTTTTTGGGGGGGGGGGGATTTTGGTTCTAATGACCCTTGAACTATGGAGAAAAGTCAATTTTGATCCTAAACTTAAAAATAGGCCATTTTCGATATTGAACCATTGAGTAAAGGCCACCACAAGGCCAAAATGGATGACGTTAGAGATGTCATCGACGGTTCCATTATAAAAATAATAAAATAATAAGCCTTATTGATGTGATATTGATCACATTAAAATAAATCTAGGAAATTGCAAGTGAGTCCCACTTAACATTCCCACTTATTCATATATGGGCAAGAATAATTATTTTTGTTTAATTAATAACTAGTGAATGACCCCGTACTAACTATGGGTAACTAAATGTGTTCATAATTTAGTTTGAAGTTTACTATTCAGTTGTCAAAAATTAAATAAAAAAAAACTAATATGGGTCTTGTATTTTTATAATTGGCAATCTATTCTGACCTATTATTTGAAACCCACTATTAATTTATGTTTTTTTTTTTAATTTGATTTAAGATTTAAATGAGATCTTATTGGTAAACAATAACCCACTTTATTTGGTATTTACTATTTATCTAATAATTATATTTTGAGTTATTTCTTTTTAAAAGTTAAATTAGGTTGCTTCCTAAAAGTTAAATCAAGTTTGTAATTAATAAAGTATTTTCTTTATTAATAACAATTGTAATTCTAACTATTAATGAGTATTGACAATGACTGTAAACTTCAAACTAAATTAAGTAATAATATATTCTTATTATGTATGTACTTAATTTGTGTATATTAAGTAAATGATTTGTAATAATTATTTTTTTTGTCAATTAATGAAATAATAATTTCTTTTATAATAATATTATTAATTATAATAATAGAGTTAATTATAATAATAATGTAAATAATTAGCACTAATTATATATTTATAAAATAATTAATATAAATATAAAATAGTTATATCCCAATTAATAATTAACATTATTATAAATAAGGAATTAATTATCAGTAAGTAATTTTTATCAGAAATCATTATTATTAGTAATAATTAATTATAACTATTGATAATAATAATAATAATATAATAATATTAATTAATATAATATACTTATTAGTTCCAATAAGTATGGTAATTATAAATTTACTATCCAATACTTATTGGAATTATTAAAACTTCCGATTATTTATTTGAAAAATTCAAAGTTTTATAATAGAACTTTCACTAAATTAAATTAATAGAAGCGGTATTTTTTATTAATAGTTTGAACAACATTACTGATTATATCAATAACTACTTTTTGCTAAAAAATAGTGATAATATAAAAATAATGTACATCTAAAAATGAAATAAGTTTATATTTTGAATTAAGTTTTCTAATGAAAGTTTATATTAATTTGTTAGTAATCATTTATTTCAATAATTAATTTAGACACACTTCATGAAATTAAAGTACCTGAATCAGTAATTTTCAGCAAATAATTTTTATAAATTAAAATTTTTATTTACAAAGTTATATAATTAGTGATTATAAAATCACTAATATTAATAATATATTAATTAATGATCAGTATAACATATAAACCAGGGTTTGTTGAAAATTGGATTGCGTTAAATGAATAAATTACTGAACTCAGTAATTTTCAGCAAGTCATATTTAGTAATTAAATTTTCCTATTTACTATCTTATGTTATTATTGGAATAATTACTTATATTACTAATATTATAAGATAGATATTAATATTAATGATTTGAAAACCAATAATGTTAATAATATATTAACTTTAAAAAAATATTATTAATTATAATTACTGATATTAATAATCTTCATTATATATCGATAATGTTAGTAATTATAAATCGGTAATTAATATTATTAATGAATATGAATATTAATAAAAGAAATAATTATAATATTAAAATTACAGATTTTAATAGCAGTAATGGTAATAATAATATTGAAAACAATAAATGACTGAATTAAAGTGGTTCTTTTATTAATAAATTGACCAAAATTACTGTAAATATCAATAACTACGTATTACTAAAAAATTACTGATAATATGAAAACTAATGTCAATGTTAAAGATATAAATTTAATTTTACTGAAATGAATTTTCCAATGAAATTTTATCAATAAATTTTAATTATGAAATTTATATTTATTAATATTGTAATTAATTATTAATTTTTCAGTAATAATTGACCATTATTTATATATTGATCATTAGATTTTGAATATACTAAGTTTTCAAACTTAAAATTATTTGATAATTGCAATTATATGTATTCATAGTCCACAATAGAGAAGTAATAATTTTATAAATAATAATGAACTTATAATAAAGACAAAAGTGTAATGAAAGCTGTATGAACAATTAAGAAAGAAAAAAAAATGTCATTTAACTGAGAAATTTTAATATTAATATTAATGATTATAAAATAAAAAGGTTAATAATATATTAATAATTATTAACTGAGAATAATAACATTAATAATTAACATTATTGATGTAACTATCATTTAATTATTATTAATTCCTATGAATAATAAATAACTATTATTAATTAATATGAATATTAAATAATTATTATTAAAATTGTTATTAATTATCAGTATTTAATTAAACCAGGTTTGGTTTAAAACAAACGGAATTAATTAATGTAAATTATTATTAACATCGTTATTAATTATCAATAATTAAATATAAGTACTTGTTATTAATTAATAGTATTTAATTAAACCGGGTTTGATTTAAAAGCAAACCGAATTAATTAATGTTAATTATTATTAACATCCTTGTTAATTATCAGTAATTAAATATAAGTACTTAATTACACCGGGTTTGGTTTAAAATTGAACCAATAATAAATTATCAGAAAAACAATAAAGTCACGGTCTATTGGAAATTGGACCGACTTAAATACATTAGACCGGTTAAACCGAACCGAGTCGCTAATAAGTAGCACGCTCAAAAAGGACTTCAAAAGTGGGTTAGACCCGACCCATATACTATCACCTTCTTAACCCGACTCCAATATGCGAATGTTGGCTAATCACAGCCAAAACTCGACCATCGGCGACTTCCTAAACACCATCATATGAGCCTCCCGGTCACTAGCGGCCAAATGTAAATGATCGCCGGTGGTCGCCTGTATTAAAAACAAACACCCCTTGTCTGGCTGAAACTCGACCACCAGCAACTTAATAAACATCATCGTATGAGCCTCCCTGTCACCGGCTTCCAAACATAATTGATCGCCGGTGGTCGGTGATCTCATTAGATACTAATTAAGACCCGGTGGTCGCCTGTATTTAAAAAAAAAAACATCCATTGTCTAGCTAAAACTCGACCACCAGCGGCTTCATCCACATGGATGGTATGATGGTCCCGGCCATTGTCAGCTACACATAAATGATCGTCAGTGGTCGGCGATCTCATCAAAGCTCAAAAAATAGCCGATCATCTGAAATTCGATCACCAATGCCTTCATCAACAGCGACTGTATAACATTCCTGACCACTGTCTGTAACCCAAAAATGGTTTTGCATTCTAAACACATACACATTAATCTACGTTGAACTTCTAATGCAACAGAATACATGAAGTATAGAGAAGTGAAACGGAAAACTGATTGAACATGAATGAATCAAAGCATGTATTACGAACAATAAACTATAAACTGTAAAATGAAAGCATGTATTACAAACTCAAATAGTAAATTATAAAATGTATTAGGAAATCAACTAACATGATCAAGGATGGATCTGGTTCTTGTACAGGTTGTACTTTTCTCATTGTGGAGGTAGTCTCTACTTCTTCCAGAGGATGTTTCTCATTGCAGAGGTCTGGTTCTTGTGGAGGCTTTGGTTTGCTCAGTCTCTCAGTTGCAGTCTTGGGCAGTTGTAATTACAGGTTAGATGTTGTGATTCATTAGAATTAGTGATGAACTGATTTGCATTTTCTGCTTGTTTTAGGATTGGATAGTCCCACTTTTAACGTCTAAAAAATTGCAATATCAAACGTATGTGAAAGCAGTAAGAAAAAAAAAAAAAAAAAACAGGTGGTCACACCTCTAGGTGGGAAACTGAATAAACTCTCTCATAACTTAATACTTTATGTACAGGTGTGACTTGGCGGAGGCTTTGGCCTGATTTCATTATTTTTATATTAGTGGGTCTCACTTGTTCACAGGTGGAGCCCACTTATTCACTTCTCTCTCTCTCTAAAATAGTTATTTTTATTTAATAATTAATATATAAAAATATTAATTACAGGTGGGTTTCTCTTAAAATTCCCACTTGTTCACGTCTCTCTCTCTCTCACGGAACCATCAAGGATTCGATGTCGTCCATTTTTGGCCTTATGGTGGCATTTTCTCAATAGTTAAAGGTCAAAAAAGATCTTTTCTAAAACCTAGGATCAAAATTCGTCTTTTTCCCAAAGTTGAAGGGTCACTTAGAGCCAAAAATCCCTTTTTTTTTGTAAAGTTTAGATATATATATATCAATAGAATTGGGAATATGTCAAGACTAATCTCTTATGCCCATCTTTATGGATCTAAGTCTTGAAAAATCACAGTTGGGGCGAAGTTGACAATCGGTGACAGGGATGTGGGATTTCACAAGTTAGGCAGACTAAGTACAAGTAGGAGCTTTAAAAACTTTGGTACCAAACAATGAAGATGTTTTCATTGATCGCTACAATTATATCCAAAGAAATTCTCTCTTTCTTCAATAATCCATATCTAATGTGAGAATGTGATCCATTTTATTTCTTCTTTGTTTTTCTTTTGCCTATTGGAGCAAAAGTTTCAATGTATTGCCACGACTATAAATCCCAAGTATGACCAGATACTTTTCCAAATTAAAGTAGACAAAGGCGCCAACTTTGAACACTAAAGAGTCTTTCGCGTATACTTAAGTGAAGATACAAGGAAAGAAAGAAAGAAGAAAAAAAGAAGAGCAACAGAGAATGAGGAGGAAGAAGAAAAGGAAAATCATGAGTGACCCAGAGCAGCGAAAGGTCCAAACAAACGGAATATGGATGAACATAGCAGAGCAAGGAAGTGGGCCTCTTGTTCTTCTTCTCCATGGCTTTCCACAGCTTTGCATCTCATGGAATTACCAGATAACTGAACTGGCCAAACACGGTTTTCATGTGGTTGCACCTGATATGCGAGGCTACGGTGGTACAGATTCTCCCCCCAATCCTGCCTCCTACACACTCTTCCATCTCGTAGGGGATCTTATTGGCCTTCTCGATGAACTTGGCCAAGAACAGGTAACTAACTCTGCTTAGCAGTTTTTGGTTTTTGCCAATTACTGACTGATCTACTCTCTGTTCACGTTGTTGATGAATTCTGTAACAGGCTTTTGTGGTTGGGCATGACTGGGGAGCTGAGGTCGCATGGCATCTATGTCTCTTCAGGCCGGACAGAGTCAGAGCCCTCGTAAACTTGGGCGTCCCTTTTCGCCCACGCTCCCCTACAGCCAAGCCCGTTGAGTTGATGAGCCACATGTTTGGAGAAGGATTCTACCTCTGTCAATACCAAGTAAGAACAGCCACGAAACCATTTGATAAGCATTGTCGAGTGATCACAGCTTGTCTAGTTAAACTTTTTATTGATCAAGATACCCATCTTCTTTTTCTAATGAGATTATGTAGAGTCCATGAAAATTTTATTTTTTCTAATACCCATTTTCGAGGCGAATCAATAATTTTGGAAGAGCAATTTTTTGCTCTTAATATCAATAAAAGTAATAATTTTCATATAATATCAATTAAGGGTAGACAGTACTGTTGCTCGTCTTCCTAAGCTAACAAAGAAAGAATTCCCTGTGCCAAACTGAAAATCTCATGATCTGGATTCGAAAACACAGACATTGAGAATCATGAGAGAAAAGAGAATCGTGAGACGAAAGTGGTTTCGTTACTTGAAGTCGCAATGGCGGTGGGGGTTTGGAGGTTTCCATGAGAGAGAGAGACTGGGCGAAGTGAAGCCAGGAGTTAAACCGATGAACTGCAAGGAGTGCGGTTTTTGTTTTCCATCCCATTTACTGCTTTGAGAGAGGAGAGAAGAGAAGAAAACAGGAGTGGTTTCAGGGAAGTTCATTTTAGGCGGTTTATCACCAGAAATTCCTGATTTTCCGGTGTTGGAACAGCACTTTGGAGAGGAGGTCAATGTCCAGATCCTTTTTATGTTATTTTCCTTATAACAGGAGTGGCTTCAGCCTGTTTCAACTGTGGCTTCAGCCTTTTTACATGATTTTTACCGGTTTTATTTCAGATTTTTCACTTTTCTTTCTCATGGTGAGGAATCGTGCAGCTATATCGATTCATCTCTTAAAACATTGAAACTCTTCTTTGCCACAGGGAACTCTTTCTTTATTAGTGGAGGAAGACCAACAAGAGTAATGTATAATGCTCTTAATTGATATTTTTCTTAAAAAGTTATCTTATTTTAATTATTATTATTTTTATTGATATTAAGGGCAAAAAGTTGCCCTTATCGACTAAAAGCCTAATAATTTTCCCAATTAATAGAAATTGATAATATTGGGTGAGACAAAATTGTCCATTTTAACAATTTTTCTATAATGGACAAGTGCATTTCCTCAACAGGGCTTTGGGGAGACTATTTGATAGACTGATCTGTAGTATGATCGCCATTATAGGAGCCAGGGAGGGCAGAACTAGCCTTTGCTCGTTATGATTGTTTGACTGTTCTGAAAAAGCTTCTACTACTGGGTGCACCTGATCTTCTCACTGCTCCTTCTGGTGTTGAGATCATTGATTTTCTCGACACCCCAGCATCACTCCCACCATGGATTACAGAGGAAGAACTCCGACGTTCTGCCAGCAAGTTCCAAAGCTCCGGCTTCACTGGCCCTTTGAACTATTATCGAGCAATGGACAAGTAAGACAACCGATCACTTTGTATCTCTATTTTTTCAACCCATTAGTAAGTAATAGTCGCCACATGAACTGAAAGATTTCAGTGTGGAAAAGAACTCAGTTCACCTCTCTGTCTCCGTAGGAATTGGGAGCTTCTTAAACCATGGCAAGGATCAAAAATTACAGTTCCGACAAAGTTTATAGTTGGCAATAAGGATGTTGGGTTTCAAGCATTCGGCATGAAGGAGTACATAGAGGGAGGAGAATTCAAAGCATTGGTACCAAACCTTGAAGTTGTTATCATCGACGGTCACCATTATATTCAACAGGAGAAGGCTGAAGAAGTCACTCGTGAAATTCTCTCCTTTTTCAGTTCTTTCTCTCCCATGTAACTGATTTCTTTCTTGGATATCTTGGCGTTGTTTGTTAGAATATATTGCTTTGCTCTTGCTCCTTGTTAAAGCATAACTCTTAAAATTCTGTAACATAGATGTAGAAGACACTGTTCAAATGTGTCAAGTTAGTACCCGATAACTTTTAAACGGGTCACTACAGTACCTAAACGTTCAAAAAGTGTTAAGTTGGTCATTACGGTTAATCGACCATCACTAATCTGTTGAAAATGTCAAAACTATTCTTCAAAAGAAGACACTGTTTATTGTCTTCCACTTGAGACTGAACCGTTATCTTCAAAGAAAAAAAAGAGAAAAAACATGAAATATGATAGAGGGAAACAATAACCGAAAGCAAAAAAATAACTAAACAATAATGCATTTCAGATCTAATGGTACAAGACAATGACTTCATTAGCCTAGAATCTCAAACATTCAGTCTTAAAGTAGAGTACAATGAACAATGTCTTTTCTTGAAGGGTAATTTTAACATTTTTAACAAATAACTAACGATCCATTAATAACAATGACCAATTTAACACTTTTTGAAAATTTAGATACTGCATTGAAGGGTAATTTTAAAAGTTTGGATAGTAACATACTACCCCAAAATTCAAGTTACTAAATTAGAATTTTCCCTTCGCCATTTCACTCGATTATTAATTTATTATATACTATATGGGGCCGACTGCTCGTTGTAGCATTTGGAATCATAGAATGCAATGTTGATAAAAACACATTGGACTCTAGATTCAACTGATTAATTCAGACTTTCGGTGCAATTCGAGCTGGTATGCCGGTAAGGCCAACTCCTATTTCTTTTTCTTTCTTTTAATTAGCCGGCCTTATGCTTGAATTTAGCCAAGTCCACTCTGTCCAAATAAAACAAAGAGTCAAAATATTGGTATCACGTATCATATAGATAAACTAGGATGGAGATAAATATGGCGCTATGCTCTTGAATATTGATGAGGGCGGATTTGGCCCTCCAATGATATTGTGACACATGGTACTTCAGAACAATTAGGTGACACTCGGAGCCATTTTGACAATAACTTGCCTTAGCCAAGTTGATGATGTCCCACTTGGTGGCCTGGCACTGGCGCAAGCTGGAAGCCTGGCACTAGCGCGACCTAGCGGCTTGGCCCTGGCGTGACCTGGCGGCTTGGCCCTGGCGCGAGTTGGCAGCCTGGCACAGGCGCGACCTGGCGGCCTGGCACAAGCACTGACCTGGCGGCCTGGCCCAGGCGCGACCTGGCAGCCTGACACAGGCGCCGACTTGGCGACTTGGCACATGCGCCGACCTGGTGACTTGCAAGACGTGTTCGCTGACGAATTCAACATGCATATCCAAACACTCCTACGATCCTTGGAAGTTGGCCCACGTGCCGAATGATCCGGAGGGTGGTCAATGTGCATGGCGGTTACCTCAAGGAATCTCGGACCACTTAGACGACTTCTCAAAAATCTCAGATATGATGCGTGAAGCCCACGCCAAACAATGCCTATATAAGGGCACCAACCCCAATGACATGGGGGCAAGTAAGCAAATTCTAGTTCTCATACTTTGTGATTTTTAGTTTGCAGTCTACCATGAGAGTACTGACTTAAGCATCGGAGCGACCTCGCCGGGTTAGCCACCTCGGGTCTTCTGACATTTGGTTCCTTGCAGGTCTCTAAAGAGCAACGAAGCTCATCAATCCAGCTCGACACCTCACAGGCATCTTGGCACCTGGTCAACTCGGCACCTCACAGGCAACTCACCACCTAGTTAGCTCGGCACCTCATAGGCAACTCGGCACTATAGTCAGCTCGCCACCTAGCCTGCCTAGCTCGATTCAGCTCGACAGTCAAAGTTCTCCACTTCGGCCTGAGTCATCGACCACTTGGAAGCAGACCAAATGACGAGGTACTTAGCCAAAAAATCAATACATCAATAAAAATCGATTAATCAAATATGTATACATAGGGTGATAAGAGAGAAATTTGAAGCAAATTAAAGCAAAAATATTTTAAAATTCACAAATTCTTCATTTACACTCCCATACTTTTGTATTGGCTCAATTTGAAAAGAATATAAATACAAATATATATAAAATAATACAAAATATAAGGTTTTGCATTTTATTTCTTCCAAATCGAGCTATTAGTGCAAATGAAATTGCAAAGCAAACATAGTCTCAATGTTCATATGCGT